>NC_056730.1:714404291-714618969 GCF_019279795.1 Protopterus annectens | reverse complement strand
AAGTTATGGTAAGTACATAACTAAAAGATGTAATGTGATCCTATCTCGCCTACATTCTCTACAGATGGGACAGCGCCCTAGCACCTAATTCCTGGGTGGCTCACTGGAAAACGCTCCTGAGAACGTGGAACCAAGGAAGCTCGACCCCTAGATGCCAAATCCAATTTGTAGTGAGAAATAAAGGTGTGTAGAGAAGACCACGTGGCAGCCGCACAAATGTCACTAATAGAGAGCTTGGAATGAAAGGCTGCCGAAGTGGCCATAGCCCTGGTAGAATGAGCTTTCACTGGAACTGTAAGCTCCTTATTTGAAATGAGATAAATATGACTGATACAGTCTCTGATCCACTTGGCAATAGTGACTTTTGTGATGGCTTTGCCCAATTTACTATCCGAAAAGGACACAAACAGTTGATCTGATTTTCGTGCTTGGTGTGTCCTGTCCAAATAGAAACGTAATTGTCTATGCACGTCTAAGCTGTGAAAGGTATACTCAGCTCTGTTTGAATACTTAGGGAAAAAGACCGGTAATTCCAGTGATTTCTGCAAACAAAGGTTAGAACAAACCTTTGGTATAAAGGATGGGTTTGGTCTAAGAGATACTCTATCCTTGTGAAATACCAGGTATGGTGGTTTGACACATAGGGCTTGAAGTTCTGAAACTCGCCTGGCTGATGTGATAGCAACTAGAAGAGCAGTCTTCCAAGAAAGAAATTTTAAGTCACAGGTTGCTGCCGGCTCAAAGGGAGATGAAGTAAAGCACCTAACACCACGTTATGGTCCCACGGTGGTGCAGGATGAGATATAGGGGGCCGTAGAAGCCAAGCTCCTTTAATGAAAGCTTTGCACAACTTGTTGCTCATTAAGGGTGGTTCTACGCGATCGTGAAAATTGGAAATAGCAGCCAATTGAACTTTGATGGTAGACACCGAACAACCTTGGTTGAACAGGGAAGCTAAAAACTTCAGAACCTTTGACACCGAGGCTGTCATAGGGTCTAATCCTCGGAGTTGGGCCCAAATAGCAAATCTCTTCCATTTACTGCTATACATCTTTTTAGTAGAAGTCTTGTGGGCCGAGGACAAGATATGCATGACTTCAGGGTCGAAAGAATGGCTCCTGACTATGGTCGGAAGAGGAGTAGACAAGCAGCTAACTTCAATGAATGGAGGGACTGATGGAGCTGTCCTGACTGATGCGTCAAGAGGTCCGGAACTTGGTCCAGGAACCAGGGACCCTCCAATGCATATTATAAGAAAGGGGAACCAGACTTGACGAGGCCAGTATGGGGCGATTAGGATCATTTTGCTTTCCAAGCGAATCGCCTTCTGAATCACCTTGGGGAGAAGGGGAACCGGTGGAAAAGTGTATAGCAGGACGGGGGGCCAAGCTTGGACTAGAGCATCCTTGGGGATCTCCCCCGGAACTGGGGTGACAGAGAAGAACTGCTGGCATTTTGCGTTGAGGGGAGTTGCGAAAAGATCGCAACATGGAGCTCCCCATCTTGTGAAAATCTGTGTTACTACTCTGTTGTTCAAGGACCACTCGTGAGGGGAGAGAATAGTTCTGCTCAGTCTGTCGGCTATCACATTGGATCTCCACGGAATGTGTGTTGCCACTAGGAAACGTTTGGCAGCAATCGCCCAATCCCATACCTTCATGGCCTCTCTGCAAAGGGGGTAAGACCTGGTCCCTCCTTGCTTGTTCAAGTACCAGACTACCGACATGTTGTCAGACTGAATGGCAATCGTACCCTGGGGGAGGTGATCGTGCAGTGCTTGCAACGTTAAAAGCACCGTCCTCATTTCCAGGATATTGATGTGGAGAAGACTCTCGTCAGTGTGCCACGTGCCTTGGACCGACCTGTCCAGATAATGTCCCCCCCACCCTGTCTGGGAGGCGTCCGTAGTCAACGTGGCCGAGGGGGAACGAAGGGTCACCCCTGATCCAGGTTGGAGGAAAGAAGCCACCAACGAAGATCCTGTTTGCACGTCTCTGTGATCAATATGTGGTGACTGAGGGGAAGGTCTTAATAAGACCACTGGACTGATAGGAGCTACTGGAGTATCCTCATATGCAACCTTGCCAAGGGGACCAGAAGAATGGTGGCTGACATGAAACCCAACAGCTGCAGGACCATTCTCGCTGAAGCGCGACATCTGAGGAGTAACACCCAAACCTGAGACTGCAGCGTTGCTATCCTTTCCGCAGGAAGATAGACTCGCATCTGCTTTGAGTCTATTTCTGCACCAATAAACAGAATACGCTGCGATGGCAGCAATACGGATTTTGTCCAATTGAAGGTGATTCCTAAGGAGTTGCCTAGAGAGATGGTGGCTGCTAGAGTTTTTAAGAGTAGATGCCTGGAGGTGGCAGTTAGGAGCCAGTCGTCTAGGTATGGAAACACCTGGAATCCTAGACTTCTCAGGTGAGCAGTCACCACCGCCAAAGACCTGGTCCCTCCTTGCTTGTTCCGCCAAACCCTGGGGGCTGTGGTGAGACCAAAGGGCAGTGCACAGAAATGGAAATGACTGTCTCCTAGGCTGAAGCGCAAGTGCCTCCTCGACGCCTGATCTATCAGAATGTGATAATAGGCGTCTTTGAGATCTATGCAGCACATCCAAACACCTTTCTCCAAAAGCGGGAGAATGGATTGCAAGGTGACCATCCGGAATTTGGACTTTTTCACTGATCGGTTTAACTTGCTGAGATCCAAAATGGGCCTCAAGTCCCGGTCTTTTGGTACCAAAAGAATCTTGAGTAAGTCCGTGATCCGGGCTGCTCTGCGGGACAGGTTGGATGAGTCCTTTTGAAGCAGCTTGATATTTCGCTACGCCAGATCCCGTTGACTGGGTGGCGGGTCCGGGATTCTTTGGGACGGTGGGGGGGGGGGGGTTGAGAGAAGGGAATGGTGTAACCTCCAGCGATGATTCGGAGCACCCATTGGTCCTGAGTGATATTTTCCCAGGCCTTTAGGTGCCTCGAAAATCGACCCCCGACTGGCTCCGGAGCTGCACAGTCGGGCACTCCTTCAGGGATGCTGGAAGGAGGAGGAGCCACGAAAGGACTTGCGGTCTCCAGTGTTGCTGGGGCCTCCGCCGCCTCTGGGACGGTGTCTCCTTGAAAAATTTCCCCCTCCTCTGCCTCTAGAAGGGGAATCACTCTGCTGCAACGAGTAAGGCTTTTGAGACTTACGGAACCACATTTTCCCTCCTCTTCGAGCCTTGGGATAAGGTCTGAAGGGAGTGGAAAACCGGGCCCCTACAGCAATTAAAGTCTTACCCTCCTGTTCGCAGCGAGTCAAAGTGTCCTTTACCTTGGGTCCAAACAGAGAGGACCCATTGAAGGGGGCGTCGGCAAAGGAAGACTTAAAGGCCTCCGCAAAGTGACACAGGCGTAGCCAGGCTTGTCTCCGTAGAGCAACACCTGTTCCTGCCGCTCTGCTCGCTCCTTCGGCTGCATAAGAAATGAGCCTCATGGATGAGTTGGATAATGAGGACAGGGTAGCCAACTGGGAGTTAACCGTCTGGGCCAACTGCTCAGGTAAGTTACCGGAGAGGGTATCCGAAAGCTCCTTGACCAGATCCCTCTGCAGTCTCGTGAAATGCGTCAAGTAGTTCAGAGACCTTAGTGTAAAGGTCGCTGAAGTAAGGGTGCACTTCCCGTACCGATCCATGCTCCTAGACTCCTTATTAGGAGGATGGATGGACGTCGAAGCCTCTGCCACATCTTGCTGGGTGGCAGATGCCACCACCAAGGCATCTACAGCCACACCTTTCGAAAGAAAGTCCTTATCAGGGGGTGCCGAAAGGAATTTATTGGGGCGAGCTGGCAACGGGTCAACAGAGTCCGGGTGTTCCCACATCCTTCGAGAGATCAAATCCAGAAGCTCATCGAAGGGCGGAGACACCCAGGAGGTGGAGGGCTGAGCCCCGAAGGCCTTGAGGAAAACCGACTCCTCAGCAGAAGGGGGTTTGTACTGCCAGTCGCCTCGTTGCTTAAGGATTTCCAAGATGTCCGCAAAGGATACATCATCCGAGGACGACTTGGGGGACCCTTCCGCATCATCGAGGTCGGTATCCGAGGTGAGAGACTCATCAGGGGAGTCGACGTGTTTCCTCTTGCACTGTTTCTTCCTCGGAGGTTCCTCCGAAGACACTTCGGAGGGACCTCCAGGAAGAAGGGAACCCCCGATGGGGGTAACCTCAGGCCCAAGGGCTCCGCTGTCGTGAGACAGGGGGATTGCAAAGGAGCCAGTCTCCATGCCAAGGGAAGGTGGTGGTGAGATGGTAGAAGTGGCCAGAGAGGATTTGGCTAAGGCATGCCTCATGGCCTTGAAGGCGGGACCCCCAGAGTCCTGGAATGGTTCAACCCCCAAGGCCACAACAGCAGTCGGAACTCCCGCTGCCGACGCACCGAGAGGGAGGCTCGGAACTGAAAGGATCGGTCCCAAAGCGTCCCCCCCGGAGCAGACAGAGCAGGTCCGCGTACCGAACCCCGACCCGAAGGGCGGGGTTGGAGTTAGGGTCGGAACTGACCCGACAACCTCCACCGGCTCCACCAACACTGACTCCAACGGCACCGAAGCTGTTGAAGGAGGAACCGAGATAGCAGGGTGGGAAACCGGCTCCGGAGCCGACTGGGCTGGAGCCGAGATCAACTTTTGAAAGACCGGAGACTGAAAAAGCCTTTGAGGCACCCTGTCTACATCCGAATCAGACATCCTCGACGACCGAGAAGAGACCGACCGGGCCCGAGTCGACTTCTCCGCCGGCTCCTAAAGACTGGGGGACCGGCTCCGTATGGGTTCGAGAAGTATTGGCGCCGAGGGAGATTCCACTACCACTGCAATTTCCCTCGGAGCCGATGGGGACTTCGCACCGAAGGGAAGAGTCTGAGAGCAACCCTCATCGGCTCGAAGACAGTGGAGCCGATGGAGATGACTCGCCTCGACGCCGAGTTCGACTCGGCCAGAGGAGTCGAGGCTGGAGACATCGAGGCAGAAGGTTCCGCCCTGGGCTCCGAAGTCCGTGGAGCCGACGGAGAAGCCTGCCGTAGTTTTTTTGCTGCTGGATCCGACGGGCTGGTCGGAGCCGAAGATTTTTTCTTCCTCGAAGGGGAAGAAGGAGAAGATAGGGCTTCCTCAAAGGAAGGGGTAATAAGCCCTTTCAAAATCAACTTATTTTTCCTCTCTTGGAGCACGCGAGAGGAAAAAGCATGGCAAACACTACAGGATTCCTGGAGGTGCTTCGGGCCCAAACAGTAAACACATATACCCCAGGGATTTTCTCAGTGTCACTGCTTGACAGAGGCACAGCAAAATAATGGGCATAGTATCCTCCAAACTAAAGGGGTGGCGAAAGCCACAAAACTCAGGGCTAGGCTTATAAATGCCCTTGGGCAGATAGCCTAGTATGAACCTATGAACCTATAAAGAATGGTTGTCCGTAATGGACATTTTATAGCTACATTTGGAAAATTTTTTGAAACCTGATGGCCTATGTTCCTTCGACATGTTAACAAATTCAACACACTAAACTTCCAAAAAAAAAAAAACTACACAAAACTACCAACGACAGCCTAGACTCTAAGTAAAACGCCTAGGATAGGGCAAGGCCCCTCTAACTCAACGGGATCACTGCCACAAAAAATACAATTTTACCACAGAAAAATACTAAATCACAGTCACACAACAAAATTTGACAGAAAAAATGTAACTAAGAGGCACTTAGCTCAGCCAAGTCCGAGACCACGTCTATGCTTCAGAAGCGGCAAACGAGATCTGGGGAAGCAGTAGTGGTGCATCCTGGGATATGAGGTAACTCAGCCAATAAGAGACTGCGTTCTATTGTATAGCAGTCGAAAATGGAGCCGAGGATCGGCTCCGAACCCATCTGTAGAGAATGTAGGCGAGATAGGATCACATTACATCATATCATACAGGTTTTCACATTCCACTAAAAAATCATTTTGCATGGTGGTCATT
The DNA here is from genome assembly GCF_019279795.1 of Protopterus annectens. NCBI lineage: Eukaryota > Metazoa > Chordata > Ceratodontiformes > Protopteridae > Protopterus > Protopterus annectens. The sequence continues at coordinate 714,612,984 of NC_056730.1, read as the reverse complement.
CTGGCAGCCCGTACAACTTGTCCTTTAATAACGGACTTTTTCTGGTGCAAAGGGTGGGAACTGTTGAAATGCAAGAGTGAGTTAGAGTATGTACTCTTTCTATACATTTTAGCTGTATAGTGTTGACCCAATATGTTTTTTGATAAGAGTACATCAAGATAACTAATACTCAACTCTTGGTAAACACTGGTGACTTTAAAAAAACAGTAGTGTTGTTAAAATATTCAACCAGTTCTTTTGCTACAGTACTGCCACCTGAAATTATAATGAAAATATCATCCAAGTACCGGGTATAAAAGGAAGTACTATTCTTCAAATTTGTGTTTTCAAGAACAAATTTATGTTCCCAATGGGCCATACCTAAGCTGGCAAAACTGCCTCCACATCGAGAGCCCATAGCTACCCCATTTTTTTGTAAGTAAATGTTGTTGTTAAAAGCAAAGAAATTGTATTCCAAAACTATACCCAAAAGTTGTTTGATCAATCTTTGCTCAGAGTCACTTGCTCCTCTTAAACTGATGAATTCAACTACCCACTCGATACCTGTGTCGTGGGGAATAGACGTGTAAAGATCACAAATGTCAATAGTTAAAAAATTATTTTCATCATTATATTCAAGGGTGTTGATTTGTCCGAGGAATGACCATGAATCTTTGCAAATTTGTTTTTCTTTACTTACGTACATTTTCAGTATGGAGTCAATCACCTTAGTACAGGGGTATGTGATAGATTGACGAGTGTCTACCAGTGCTCTCATAGGGGGGGGGGGTCATTGAGGTCTTTGTGAATTTTGGGCAACCCAAATAAGGAGGGTGGTCGGGGTGACGGCAAGTTTAAATAATTGTTGATATGTATATCAGTCAGTGAGTCAATAAATAAGTCAATAATAAACATTTTTATTCTATTTTGTGCTATGTTTAACTCATTTAAACTCACATCTTGGTAAGCCTCACCTTCAAGAAGTTTTGTCATTTTATCAATGTATCGACTCCCTTCCATTACTACTAACCCGCCACCTTTATCTGGTTTCATTATACGGATGGGTAGGTTTTTAAATTGTATTAACTTCAATTTGTCCTCTGTGGAGACATTATGATGGTCAGTAGAACAAACATTCTTACTAAACAATTTCCTTATTTCTATTTCACACATGTGGTCAAAAAGGTGAATGAGTGGATGTGTAGGTGGATTATAGGTGCTTGCTAACCTGAAGGCATACCTATCAGGTGTCCCATCACCTAGTAAAGCTGTTAGATTGAGCTTTCTAATGTAAAGTTTAAAATCTAACAGTTTCAACCACATCACCCTTATTAGATGGAACAAAGTTAAGTCCATTTGCAAGTAATTCATCCAAACTGTTGTCCATGGTAAACTCAGTGTAGTTGTAAATATTAAAGTCTCCTTTTGCGTTGGTAACAAGTTTGTAGTTGGTGATAGTATTGTCCGGTTTGTCTACCTCAACATCAGGGAGGTACCCCATTACCTCCTCCTGTTGCTCGCAGCTCGAGTGCTGTAAAATTTCCTCTGGTTCGCACCATGTCTGTTGCGACTCCTCGCTGTCCGCCCTTGAAAGTTTTTTGACTGATGGTTACTAGAAGCACCCTCTGTTTCAATGTTCTCAGACCTGTCCCTGTTCGTCATGGGTGCAACATGGCTTGTCCCTGGTCTTGGTGATGTCAAAACATTGTTGTCCATATCAGGGTCGTTGGTACCATAATCAGGTAGAGTGTCATTGGTATTACTCATAAAGTTGTTACGGGACTGGGAGGGAGGTGGTTTCCGGTAGGCTGTACCCTCCTCGTAGTCCTTTAAATCTCTTCTGAGTTTTCTAAGTTTGGTTTCTTTCATTCTATCAATTTGTTGGGAAATACTGGTAAAAATTTGTTGGTAGTCATACTGGTATCTGTCAAACACCGTGTCCTTTTTAATGTCCTTTTCCAATACATTTACTTCCTCAGTGAGGTGTTTAATTTGTATTGAATAGTGTTTGCACATAATCTTTAGCAGTTCTAAACCTTGAGTGTTGAACAACTGAATAATGTCTTTAAAAAACTCAGAACCTGGTTCTAGACCTGTGGGGTATTGCCAAGTGCGGAGGCCTTTAGGAACAATGTTCTCTTTTATACAGGTTTCAAAATATTGCAATTCAAGTTGCAGTTTTTTAATTTTAAGTAGCTTAGTGTCAAAACGCTTAAGTTTAAAGGAAATACTCACATTACTTCCAGCCGGGTTTCCTGTAGTTGTATTTCTGCTATGAGAGTTTAAACTTGGTTGCTCATTCAACCAATTGGTTAGATCACAGGACCCAATAAGCCCCAAAGTAATGGTGCTTTCTGTAGTAATATAGTAAGAATGTTTGTTCTACTGACCATCATAATGTCTCCACAGAAGACAAATTGAAGTTAATGCAATTTAAAAACCTACCCATCTGTATAATGAAACCAGATAAAGGTGGCGGGTTAGTAGTAATGGAAAGGAGTCAATATACTGATAAAATGACAAAACTTCTTGAAGGTGAGGCTTACCAAGATGTGAGTTTAAATGAGTTAAACATAGCACAAAATAGAATAAAAATGTTTATTAATGACTTATTTATTGACTCACTGACTGATATACATATCAACAATTATTTAAACTTGCCATCACCCCAACTACCCTCCTTATTTGGGTTGCCAAAATTCCCAAAGACCTCAATGACCACCCTATGAGAGCACTGGTAGACGCTCGTCAATCTAACACATACCCCTGTGCTAAGGGGATTGACTCCATACTGAAAATGTACGTAAGTAAAGAAAAACAAATTTACAAAGATTCATGGTCATTCCTCGAACAAATCAACACCCTTGAATATAATGATGAAAATTTTTTTAACTATTGACGCTTGTGATCTTTACACGTCTATTTCCCATGACACAGGTATCGAGTGGGTAGTTGAATTCATCAGTTTAAGAGGAGCAAGTGACTCTGAGCAAAGATTGATTGAACAACTTTTGGGTATAGTTTTGGAATACAATTTCTTTGCTTTTAACAACAACATTTACTTACAAAAAATTGGGGTAGCTATGGGCTCCCCATGTGGAGGCAGTTTTGCCAACTTAGTTATGGCCCATTGGGAACATAAATTTGTTCTTGAAAACACAAATTTGAAGAATAGTACTTCCTTTTATACCCAGTACTTGGATGATATTTTCATTATAATTTCAGGTGGCAGTACTTTAGCAAAAGAACTGGTTGAATATTTTAACAACACTACTGTTTTTTTTTAAATTCACCAGTGTTTACCAAGAGTTGAGTATTAGTTATCTTGATGTACTCTTATCAAAAAACATACTGGGTCACACTATACAGCTAAAATTTATAGAAAGAGTACATACTCTAACTCACTCTTGCATTTCAACAGTTCCCACCCTTTGCACCAGAAAAAGTCTGTTATTAAAGGATAAGTTGTACGGGCTGCCAGAATGACCACCATGCAAAATGATTTTTTAGTGGAATGTGAAAACCTGTATGATATGTTTTCACACAGGGGTTACCCCACTGAATTAATCAACAATATAATAATGGAAGTCCAAGTTAAAAGAGAAAAAGGAATATACAAACCAATTTTGAACAAGACATCTCACTAGTACCAATGGAGTCAAATCTAGATCTTGACACAACTGTCGTTGAACAAACTAACCACACAAACACCTCTAACTATAACACACTTGAGAGTAGAAGTTCAACACAAACAACCAATGGAAACATTAGGTTTGTTTTCACTTTCAATATAAGAGCAAGAGAAGTGGTGGACATATTGAAAAGAAATTGGCACTTGCTCACAACTGATAGAGACATCACCCAAAAGTTAGGACCATCACCGGTTGTCACTTACAGGCGTGGTAAAAATATAAAAAACATCATAGAAGGTCGACACAACAACACATGCAGAACAGCAGGTATGTTCCGTTGTGAGATGTGTAATTATTGTAAGTATATAGACATAGGCAGCAAGTTTGTTATCAGAGACAGAAATTATGTTTTGAGAAACAAATTCAACTGTAACGCTAAAGGTGTAGTCTACCTGGCTTTATGTCAACTATGCCCAGCCTTCTATGTCGGGAAAACTGACAGAAGGCTTCGTGACAGGATCTATGATCACACATATGCAATCAGTAGACACAAACAAGAGAATGCACTAGCAAAGCACTATATGGAAAAACCCAACCACTCGTTTAAATTTAAAGTTATTGAGCAAATACAAGATCAGGACAATTTAATCCATACTATGCTTAGAGGTGATTCCAGTTCACTAAATTTAGAAAAGATAGAACTTTTATGGCAGTTACGTTTGGATGCATGTGGCCCACCAGGATTGAACGAAGTTTATTCGCTCGCCTGTATACTTAAACTTAAGAATTGGTTACGTTAGGTGTACAATTTTGCACTTAATGTAAACAGACCTCCAATGCGCATATTTTGCATTTGACCAACCAGAAGATAGGTGTCTATTACTTGTTGTGTTTTAGTACATTTAAGGTAGTTTGTTTAGTATTTAATGACATTGTTTTAATAAGTGTCTTACCCTGTTCTGACAGGACAGGTTATTAAATACACATCGTACATACGGTTCAATACATTGTTGTTGTTTGGGGGGGGGTGTAGTGCAATAGCATTACACATATGGGCACCCTTTTAATATTTAGACTTATTATATATCTGGGACATAAACTGTGGCCCTGTTCAGTACTTCACATACAGGCACTGACAACACATTCAACATTAGCATTTGTAAGTTTTTATATGTTAATGCTCATTGATATAACATCCTGGTTTGTACTAATACACATATACACTTCTCGCTTTTGAGAAGTAGAGTGTAAAATAACTAGAATGCAATGCATGAAACACATTGAACCACTGTGTTTAACTCAAATTACTTGTTGTTAGGTTTTCTTGATTTTTGCATATTGTCTTTCTCTTTAAAAGGTGAAAAGCAAGTCAGCACTGCTCTGACTCTGAAAGAGTTAACTTTAAGTAACATCTGTCATGTGACTACTTGTGCTGTATTTAAATTCCCTTCGACTTACAGAGTGCATTTGTCTGAAGAAGTTTGTTTATATTAACAGACGAAAAGCGCTTTACACTTGGATTTGTTGATTCTTGTTTTTTGGCTTATTTTGGACTGTTTTCCATCACAACATTGTTTTTTAAAGGACATTGATTTTATTAAATACTTGTTTGTGGACGCTGGCATTTTTCCTGAGCCGTTTTTCTTGTTAGTTCATCGAAGGGCGGAGTAACCTAGGAGGTGGAAGGTTGAGACCCAAAGGCCTTCAGGAGCACTGACTCATCCTCAGTATGTGTAACAGACTGCCAGTCATCCCTCTGTTTCAGTATTTCCAGGATGTCTGCAAAGGAGACATCCTCCGAGGGGGGCCATGGGGACCCTTCTGATTCCTCTAAGTCGGTGTCTAATGTCAAGGATTCCTGAGTGGAATCCAAATGCCTCATCTTGCAAATTCTCTTTCTGGGGACTTCATCAGTGGGAGCATCTGGTGAAGTCTCAGTAGAGCAGGGTTCACCCAAAGGGGTTACAGGAGGCTCTGGGTCTCGAAGCTTAGTAGGAACCTGCAATGTAGAGGCAGAACGCAGCATTTTAGGGGAGGAAGAGGAGAGACCTGAGGAAGTGAGGGTCTTAGAAGCATTACCCTCCTCATGGCATCGAAGGCATCGGAGTTTCGACCCAAGGAGTCCGCCTGTTCCAAGGAAGAAGGCGGCTTCCCCGGTGCCGAGACCAAGGGCTCTGAACCCGAGCTCATCTGCGCTGAGGCCCCAAGAGGAAGGGTCGGAACTGATGCGTCAGTTCGACTCTCCCCCCCCGGAACCGACGAGAGAGTGTCGGCTCTGAGACTTTTTGAAAGGCACCAAAGAGATCAGGGTCAACGGATCCGAAGTCACTGGGACAGGACTCGGCTCAGCGGATTCCACAACCATCAGATCTTCTGCCTTCAGCTCCGAAGGCCTAGGTAAGCTCGGAGGAGGAGTAGTCACAGGCAAAGGGACGATAGTAGGAATCAAACCCAGTTGGCATGAAACCAAAAGTAATTTGGCCAATGCCGGGTTCTCTAAGAGCCTCTGCACCACACGGTCTACATTGATGTCTGAAAGGGTCCTAGAAGAATGGGTCGAAGGGACCGAAGAAGCCGCAGACCTGAGTATTGGAGACTTCAACACCTCTGACACCGGCTCCAGCTCAGAGGATTGGCTCCGAAACATCGGCTCGGTGCACTGCTCTGATGACTTAGGAACCGGTGACCGCACTTTAACAGAGGTGCTCGGAACCGAGGGCCTGGGTTCTGAGGACACCCTTGAAGACTTTGACCCTTTCAAAGACTTAGAGGTCTGGTCAGTCTTATCCAAGGCTTCCTGAAATTCAGGTTTCAACAGTCCTCTATCAATTAACTTTCTTCTTCTTTCAAGTAATACTCTGCCACTAAAAGAGTGGCAGATAGAACAATCCTCCTGTAAATGCACACCTAGACAATATACACAAGACACATGATTGTCCGTAATAGACATTTTCTGCCCACAGTCGCACCTCTTGAAACCTGACTTCTGTTTCTCTTTTTGGTCAGCCATAATATCAAACAGAACACAATTATCAGATCCCTGATAATAAGAAACAAAACTGTACTATAAAGAGTACAAGACTGTCGAACTTTCTACCAGCACACAAATATCAGAACCCCAAAAAAATTTTTTATCTAAATATTTAAATATTTATAGCAAAATAGCAAAAGCACACTATCTAATATGACTAAGTATAAAGGGATAGGGAAATCCAGTTGACAGAGCCCTGTTCAACTAGTAGTGAAGTACAGAAGGGCCTAAACAAAAAAAAGGGCAAGGCCCAAGAGCAACCGCTCCAATAATAACAACACAGCAAAAATCCACACAACAAGAGGGACATAGCCCTAAAAAAATAACAGGAACAGACTACTAGCTGTAATAAGAATACTAACTCTACGTAAAACTATTCATACTATTTGTCAAAAGACAGAAAAAGAATTATACTGGCCCGAGCTCTCTGAAGAACTTGAGATCCTTTGCAGCGGCAAACTAGATCTGAGGTTATTCAGAGAGCATCAAGGGATAGAGACTGTGCCTCGAGCTACTCAGAGATCTTGAGTTTGGAAATTGGCTGACTCAGAGCCGATGGATCGGCTCAGTACCCACGTGAAAGAACAAACGGCGAGTTTGAACAACTTCACATTCTTAAATTTGATGTCCATGTAAATAAAACCATAAAAACCATCAATAAAAAACTGGGCTCACTATATAGAATAAAATCATTCCTAACCCCACCAGCCAGGACTGCTATTGCCCGCTCCCATCTCCTCTCCACCCTCTTCTATGCCTCCCCAATACTGGCCAACTTAAACAAAACAGAACTCAACAGACTTTCTGCCTGCTATAACAGCATAGCTAGATTTGCCACTGGGCTGCCCTACAGAACACATCACTGCACAAACCTAAAAAATTTAGGATGGCTAGAGCTATCAAGGCAGATTCAGTACAACCAACTTATTGTGGCCTTCAAAGTTCTTAACCAACCTGACAGTACCCCTGCCTTAAGTAATATCATCAGACCTCAGTCCAACAAAAGCTCACTTAGATCATCCAGTAGAATTGTAGTCCAAACCACTATAGCTAATAATCTAGCTGGGAACTCCACGTTTGCCAACTCTGCAGACAAAGCTTGGAACTCACTACCTCAAGACATTACAATAAACACTACCCTTTCTAAATTTAAGAAAGCCCTCAAGCATTACTACTTAACTCATTGGCTCTGCCCTAGTACCAGGCCTGATTAATACCTGGTAACACTGGTACACCTATGTATCTTTAAGAATTATTTTTTAATTAAGTGTCACATTAATCCTACTGTTTCGTAAGCAAAACTTCCAGATGTAAAGCATGTCTGATGTCCTGTACTTTATGTGGCAATATGACTGTAAATTAATGCACTTTAATGTGTTGTATTTAAGTCTCTTTCTCTGTATTAAATCCTTTGGAGCTTTTCTCCCCCGGCCTCCCCTGAAAATGGGCATGCATCCAGTCGGACTATCCTGGTCAACAAATGTAAAATAAATAAATAAATTATTAAGGCCTCCTAGCATGATTTTCACTTCTTCTTTTCTATTTATAATATCATCCACAGTTTCTCTATCAATAATAAGTCTTGATAACCCATCTCCTTCATACTATACATACTATCTTCCATAATATTTTCCATTTTACTTTGAAAGTTATTTTGGATTATTTTCATAAAGATCTTATAATCATTCTTATTCAGTACTATCAGTCTTCAGTTTTTTAATTGTCTTATATCTTCCTTATTCCACATCAATTTAAGTATTCCACTACATAGTTCTTTATACATAAAACCTTCATTTAACCATTCATTCAAAATCTTTAAAAAAATATTTTTGGTTAATCCCTTAAATTGTTATAGATTTCATACCCTATCCGATCTGGTCCTGTACCCAAATCTATAGTTACTCGCCCTAATACTTTATCTAGCTCATTTAAAGGAATCTCCCTTTCCAACTCTTTATTCTTTTTTTATGTTAACTTTTTTACTTTCCATGCTTTTTCACTACCTTTGTTTTTCTTTAAACATTTCTTGTACATACTGTACTATATTATTTATAATCTTTTCCTGAGTTCTTTCTATTTCTCCTTTTACATTTTTTATTTCTCTCATTACACTACCATCTTCCTTCACTGATTTGCTTAATTAGTAACTCATTACTTCTATTTTCCTTGTAAAAAAATACATTCACGTATATAACAATTCTTATATTTTTCCTTTCATGTAATTCTTTTTCTTTGTCAAATGTTCCAAATCTTCCAATGCATCATTATATGTTTTTTTTATATTTCTCTTTCTCTACTTTTCCTCGCATCATATTGCCACTGCAATTTTTTTTTACATTTTCCCTTAAATATCATCCACCATTCAGACCAATGCAAGGTTATCATGAGTGGGGGCTTTGTCCCTAGTTTGAAAAAAATGTTCATCAGGCTGCCTGTTCAGAATGTCAGGCTCAGCAAAATGGCTTTGACGTATTAGATGCTGAGATCCTAAACTACAATCCCTTTGATAAAACTGTGCTTTCTTTAAGAAGAATCACAACAGCAATAAAACACAGCATATGGTCAGCTTCCACATTCAGGATTGCTTAGCCCTGTCTATTCAGCATGGGGATATTTCCATACCTAATTAATTTAACTTTGCTCATATTAAGCAGGATGCTCCATAAAAATAAGTTATGAGTACATTTTACCTAGGAAGTCTTATAACCCCTCATGGCCCTAGAAGGCAAATATTTAGCAAGGAACTTGATTGACATCATCAACATATTTAACTTTTGTCATCTCTAGACAGACTTTGAAGCCCATAGTAATTAATACAAGCAAATGAAGGCCAAGGAGATCCCTCTGCTAAAGTTGTTATTATTCCTTTACTGTCTTCCTCAGTCAGAGTTCTATCTCTATGACAATAAACCTTTTGGTGGGTTCATATTGAAACTGTAAGGATCATATCTGCAATCCTTAGAATTACAAGACTGAAAGCACAAATTCCATATGAATAAGTTCAAGGGTATGGTACCTTTAAAGATTTCCCTTACTCTAAACCTACAGCAAACTTGGAGTTAATATATATGAGTAGCTGGAGGTGGGGGCCACAGCTCTCCAAGCTGTGAAGTGCACATGGATGAAGACCCTTTACAAAAATGCTTAAATGACTTTAAAGTGAGATTTGAACATTTTTATTTAGCTCATTTACACTTTATTGTATACTACTCGTGGAACTTGCAATTACAATCCTCATATCCAAGACATGGAGTTATTTCTGCATTAAACATATTATTTTGTTAAGTTTCAATTTCATTTAGTTTAAATACTTGTCTTTCATGATTAATTATTAAAATGCCTTGCTGAAATCAACATGCTTTTTCTGACATGCTTCCAATGCATTCTGGTGAGAAAACAGCATGCAGCCATCACATTGGCTGATTTTCTTTCCTTTTACAACATATTGTGAGTCACCATTAACTTATCTCTCATAAGGCACTGCAGCTCATTTTTTACATTTACTTTACCACAGTAAATATGGACACTGCCAGCAGTCTTCCCACACCTGGGATATCACTGATTGTTCAAAGCATTTATCAAGCAATTTCTCCAAAGCAGCTATTAATGGTGGGGCAGCATGCCTCAAACTTCCATATATATTGTGTTAACTACACCTAGGTTGCTTTTTCAAATATTCTTTCATGTCTTTGATCTTTCTTGATATATATCTACACTCCTGAAGAGTACTTTAAAGTTCATTTTCTTTTAATGTCCTTATCAATTTAATGCCCTTGAACTTTATTATTTTTATGTCATTGTCCATTTTACTCCTTGCTCTGCTTATATACTGAAAGAAAATGTGTCACTATTCATGTCCCAGAGCAGTTGTTATTCCTTAGAGCCACTGTTTCGATAATTACTCTCAAGTGAGAGTTCCTTGTGTCAGCACATTCTCTGGAATATTTTATTTTCCAGTTAATTATCTATTTCATTATTATGTGGAATTCAGGTTTATTCACTGGTCTTGTTTTATTCCTTATTATCCTTTATTTTTCATTCTTGGCAGTTCCATAACACTGTCTACCATACCTCTGTTGCATGTAGGTCCCTATATATTTCTGACCTGACTTATTTGCATGTAGGATCTTTGTGAAGTCTAGTTATCTTCATTCTGTAAAATTAATTCCCTCATCTATTATCTTGCAATTTTCATCTAGTGTTGATAACAGCATAACTTTTAATACATTTTGCTCCATGTCTGTTAACCAATTAGTCCTGCCCTCTATGATCATGCCTGCTGGGTCCAAATATTTATTTACTAGGGTGAGCATTAATATTGCAGATTTTCTGACATACTTTGTAAACATATTTTCCATTTATTTGCAGCCTGCACTTGAGAAAACCAAGACATCTTTAAAAAAAATCTTTGCCATAGAAATCTCATCAACAGCTGATGAACCGCATATTGTTCACTAATGTAAATGCTCTTACACATCTTCTCTGGTTTTAGATTATTTATATTAAAATGATTATATTCTAAAATATCTTCCTGTTTTAGCTATCTGCCTAAATGTCTTATGAACATCTGTTATTTTGATTGCAGCTAAGTTTGTTACTACTGCAGTTTCCTTTTTTCTTGATGTTTTACATGAATCTGTGTACCTAAGAACCCCATTAATAGGAATTAAGTGAAATCTGAGATATTAATTTCATCATTTATTATTGTTTATCCTATTCTGTTTTTGTTATTTGTGACAGTACTTCCCTTCTCTTGGTTTGGGTAAATTCTTCTCATTTTTGCTTACCTTATTTTCTTCTTTTTTTAGCAAATAACTGCACTTAAAGGGCTGTTTTCTCTTTTTCTTCTAAAACTATACTAAGCTGGAGCAGAAACTTTCTATTCATTTCTTATTATCCCTCTGGATTTGGCAGTTGATGTCAATCTGCATTTTGATGCCATGGTCTTATTTTCTTGTTTCTAATCATTTGCTGTCCTTTTTTTCAATTGGTTTATTCGAGGATAGGTACAAAATACTGCTGAAGTGTGTACACAGTGTTAATGTGAATGTCATGAAGGCTGCTGTTTGTATTTTAAGGGGAGGGTTAGCATAATAGTTAAGGTCTTCACCTCACACAAATATAGCCATTACCACTTTAAGAATGGGAAAAGGCACTGTCACTTTAAGCCTTAGCCAACACCACAATTCTCTGCTTTCGCCTACCTATAGTCAGTTGGTATAAGATGTTTGAAGTGTTAAAATAGTTTTCAGTGAGCTGCCATGTTGTTCTGATTAAATTGTCTACTTTTGTTAAAAACTGGCATCCGGATGTATTTGAGTGTTACTATGAATATCACTGGGTAACAACAAGACTTGCAGTTCTAACATGTCAGAACCAGGATTTTCAAATGAAAACCATGAAAAAACATTAAAAGCTACAGAAACCAAGCAAATAAAAGCACAGTGAGTCTACCAATGGCCGGAGTCAATTATTTTACTGATAAAAAGCTATTTTACCTCATGAACCTGCCATTTCACTGAATTCTAACAGTTCAGCACATACAATCTGCATTTATTCTACCATGATGAAATTTAACCCACCAGAGCCATCTGATTTCTTCATAGACAGCCAGCTTGGAGACAAAGGTTTCTATGATTTCATGTAGCAACAAAATTAGACAAAGAACATATGAAATCCAGGCAAATAGTCTCTCTTCTTCTGAGACTGAGACTGTATACAGCTAATTTTCATTCACAGAGGCCCAAAGTGTTATATACATTATGAGACTGTGACTGCAAAACTCAACAAACATTTTGGGCCAAAAAATAATTATAATGCATGAAAGGGCATGCTTCCACAGATGTGTATAAAATAAGGGTGACTATATACATGCATCTGTGAGAAAATTATATGAACTTGCTAAAAATTGAGGGTTTAATAGTGCATAAAATAAATGGCAGAATTCTGAAAGGGCTACCTGATGAATAAGTGTCTCAGAAGTTACAATTTGAATTTAATCTAACTTTAGAAAAGGCATAAAAATTGCTTCAGAAGCAGAGCTGGTTAAAAATTAAAATGCATATTCAAACATGGCAAATATGTCTCAGCAAAGTAAATGAACAGATGAAAAGAGTGAGTGTAGGCCTGGCAAATGCAGTAAGTGTGACCATCACTATGATTTATTTTACTTTATTTTTATCTTGTTTTTGCTTATCGGGTCATTCAACTGGGTTTAGGCAAAAATCCTTTTACACAAGAGGCCCAGGGAGAAAAACTGCTACATATTACAAACATTTTAAACACACATTCAATAACATACGTGAACAGACATTAAATAATATGCATTTACAATCACACGTACATTGGCTAATTAGATTACATTCATATGAAATAAAGGAACCTATAACACTATAAAAGATACTTATGCATTTAGTAGCTGTTGAACACTGAGTAGCTGAAGATGTGTATTGGTGGGTTTGTCAAAGAGATAACAGCTCTTGTGCTTATTGAAAAACCTCAAAAGAAATGTATGGTATTAGAGAAATGTTGGAAATGTTATGAAAATTTGAATGAAGCAGAAAAGTGAAGCAATCAAGAAAAAGCACAAATGGAAATATTTATGGAAGACTTAAATATGGCAAGATTAGATGTAGATGAGGCTCAACAACTAACAGTTAAGACAGAAGGAGATGAGATAAAAATGGTGATGTATAACCAAACTACAGGAAAGTCTATAGGAATAGATGGTATTCCGATGGAAGTTCGGAAATTAGGAGGGAAGAAAGTGATAAATTTATGGAAGGTTTTGGTTAACAGTATTTTAAAGAAAGGGAGTCACCAACATCCTGGAAAAAAGCTGGGGTGGCTGTAATACCTTAAGACAGTAAAGACCCGTCTGATCCAGCTTCATATAGGCCCATTTCAATTCTAAACCATGATTATAAAGTGTTTATGTCTATAATGGCTAGAAGAATGGCAAATGCAATAGATACAGACCAATGTAATTTTGGTGAGGAAAGGCAAACATTTGACAGCATTAATACAACAATGGTGATCCAGAGGGAAGAATAAGAAAATACTGCTGTTATTGGTGGGTCTTGATAGAGAGAGGGCATTTGACTGAGTAAGCTGGGATTTTAGGAGAAGGGAAATGGAAGCATTTGCATTTCCTAATACAATAATAGGTTAATTAGAAGGCTATATGAGGGATCGGAATCAAAAATCAAAGAGGGAGGGTTCTTCTCTGTTAAGCTGTGTGTTGACAGAGGAACCAGACAGGGGTATCCTCTTTTCCCTTTGTTATTTGGGTTATATTCAGAACCACTGGCAAAGAAAATAAAACACTCAGAAATTGAAGGATACAACTGGCTCGGTGTTCAAGAAAAGTTGTCTTTATTTGCGGATTATATTATTTTGTACATGACAGAACCAGAAAAGGACATCTCAGTGTTGTGGAATATTATGAAACAATTCCGGGTTTTTTTAAAATATAAAATTAATGAAAATAAACAAAGGCTAAAGCTATAAACTATGTGTCCTATGCGTACATGACAAAATGTAGTCGTTAGGAGGATGGATTAAAAAGGATTCAGTTAAAGCAGCTAAGGATATGTGGGAAGAGACTAAATAAAAGATCATGCAAAAAAGACTGAGAAACTGAAGCTCTTGCCTGTGGATACAGATAGCAAAATACAAGCAGTAAAAATGGTTTTAGCCACCTTTCTTGGTCAGGCATATTTTTAGCAACCAGAGGGGAAATTGTGGACACTAATTAATAAAGAGTTGAAGGATTTTTAGTTGGGAGGAGAAGAGGGCAAGTGTCAAGCGGGATAAGTTGATCCTCCCAAAAAAACAAGGATGTTCAGGATTATCTGATTTGAAGGGATATTTTATTGCTACATAATTACAGCTCTTATACATAACACAAGCAGAAAGCTACAACTGAAAGTGGAAAAGGATGATGATGAAGCAAGGGGGAATTCAAGAAGTAAGGAAAGAATGGGATTTTGGACACAGACTGTTTAGTGGAATAACAACAGTCATACACAATATTATATTCATAAAGTAGCAGGAAGTATATTAAGATCTATGCCAACAGAGGAAAGTACAGTTTTGTACCTACCATAAATGTAGATGTTCGAAGATCCACATTGCTGCAGTCCTAACACTTGGGTAGTCCGCTGTCCCTCGGTCGGCCCGAATATCAGAGTATAAGGCTGACGTCGGTCAAGGCGCATTTGACTGACATCAGAACGTCAGGGTACAAATGCGCATGACCGACGTCATATCCTCAGTCTTTTCTTGCCCCAGATGTCAGAAGACCCTAAAAAGAAAGGTCAAAACCCATAGACCACAACTAAACAACCAACTAGCCTAACACCAAAAATATGTATAATATATACAATATATACAAAATGCAATATACCTCAGATGGATAACCCAACCCACACAACCACCTCAAACAACTGAGGCGAAGGAGGGAGGGTAAATTGGACTGCAGCAATGTGGATCTTGAACATCTACATTTATGGTAGGTACAAAACTGTACTATGTTCTTCATCTCACATTGCTGCAGTCCTAACACTTGGGTAGAATCCCAAAGCAGAGGTAAGGGAGGATGGCTAAACTATAATGAAGCAGGAGCTGCCAAAATGCCCTGCAACACAGCAGTGGCAAAACCAGCCCTGGATTTAGAGTACAATGGAAGGTGGTAATGCCTAGAGAAGGTATGCACTGAACTCCAAGTGGCTGCCTCCAAAATATCCTTAGTAGCCACCCCCCTCAAAAAGCTGTTGAAGTGGCAGTAGCCCTAGTGGAATGAGGTCTAATCCCAGCTGGAATCACTTTGCCATGATGGGAATAACAGAAAGCAATGCAAAATCCAATCCACTTAGAAATAGTTTGTTTTGACACGGGCTTGCCCTGAGAGCACAAAGCAAAAGAAACTAATAACTGCTGAGATTGTCTGAACCCTTTAGTTCTGTCCAAATAATATCGCAACTGCCTGTGAACATCTAAAGTGTGCAAAATCTTTTCCCCTTTATTTTGGGGATTTGCATAAAAGTAGGCAAATGAATAGTTTGGTTTAAAGCCACACTAGAAACCACTTTAGGCATAAAGGAAGGATTAATGCGTAAAGATACCCTATCCTTGTGGAAAATTAAGAAAGGCTCAACTGCCATAAGGGCCTGCAATTCAGAAACCCTTCTTGCAGAGGTAATGGCCAACAAAAAGCAGTCTTCCATGACAAATATTTCAACTCAGCAGTAGCTGCAGGCTCAAAAGGTTGTAGAGTGAGTTTCTCCAACACAAAATTGAGATCCCAAGCAGGAGTAGGAGCTCTTCGTGGGGTCTTATATTCTTTGCCCCTCTAAGAAATTGCTTGAATAAAGGATGAGAAAACAATGGTGGGTCACAATCGTAGTGAGCTGAAATTGCTGCAGCATGAATCTTAATAGAAGAAGGACAAACCTTTGTCCAATAACTCAGTAAGATATTGAAGAGCCACACTTAAATCAGGCTCAGAAACATCCAAATCCTTAGCTGCACTCCAAAATAAAAATCTCTTCCATTTATCTGCGTACACTTTCCTTGTACTAGGCCTTCTAGCTTCCAAAATCACATTCAAAACTTGTTGTGGAAGTTGAGACCCTCTATGGTTTAAAACAGAATATGCCATGCTGTTAGGTGAAGAGAGTGAAGTTTGACATTGAGCAAATGACTGTCCTCCTGGGACAACAGATGTGGAATCAAAGGCAAAGGCCATGGAGGCTTCCGTACTAGACTTCTCAGTAGTGGGTACCAGTGCTGTCGAGGCCAATCTGGAGCTATCAAAATCATCCTTGGCTTGCCCTGTCTGACCTTCAAGTACCTTTGGGAGGAGAGGCAGAGGTGGAAAGGCATACACATGAAGATTTTTCCAACTGAAAGAAAGAGCATCCACTTTCCAAGCTGTGGGATGAAACCTTTGTGCAAAACTTTGGCAGCTGGTGGTTTAGTGGAGAAGCGAACAGATCTATGTCTGGAGTTCCCCAGGACACTGTCAATTTCTGAAATACATGAAGATCCAGTTTCCACTCGTGGGGATCCATGATTTGTCTGCTTAACACATCTGCTAAGGAGTTCTGTGCTCCGGCAGAAACCTTGCCTGAAGAGTTAGTTGTAAACTGAGAGCAGTCTCCCACAAAATCATTGCTTGCCTGCATAGAGGATAAGAATGTGTTCCCCCTTGCTTGTTGATGTACCACATGACAGTTGTGTTGTCTGTTAGAATCAACACCTGCCCTGGAAGAAGTAAATCCTTGAAAGCTATTAATGCAAATTGGACTGCTAACATCTCCTTCATGTTGATATGTAGATGTTGTAGTCTGGCAGGCCACTTGTCTTGTATCCACTTTCCATTTAGATGAGCTCCCCAAGCTATGTCTGAGGCATCTGTTGTTAAAATCTGACTCGCCTCTGGCAGGGTCACAGAGAGTCCCTTGTTTAGGTGACATTCCTGAGCCCACCACAAAATTCCTTTTGAATGCAAGGTATTATTTGAATGACAGTGTCCAGATCCTGGCAGTGCTGTGTCCATACATTTTGAGATACCATTGTAGCTTCCTCATATGCAGTTTGGCATTGGGAAGCACCAGAATACAAGATGCCATGAACCCTAAGGCTTGAAGGACTGTCCTTGCAGTCAGCCCGAACTGATGAGATAGCTGATGGAAGTAAAGGGATAGACTCTTTTGTTTGTCCGGGGTTAAAGGCCATCTGGGATGCTGTATTCAGTCTCACACCCAGAAAGCACATGTCTTGAGAGGGTACTAGACTGGACTTTATTTCGTTCACAGAATACCCCAGGCATCTTAGCACTGCTATCACATATTCCAAATGATGAAGAAGCTCTTCCTTCCTTGAGCCAGAATCAGGCAGTCGTCCAAATAAGGATAGATCTGTATTCCTTTTAGCCTGAAGAAAGCTATCACTGGAGCCAGAACTTTCGTGAACACTCTGGGCGCAGTAGATAAGCCAAAGGGCAATGCAGAGAACTGATAGTGAGAAGTCCCAGCTCGAAAACGCAGATACTTCCTGCAACTTAGTCTGATAGGAACATGAAGGTAAGCCTCCTTGAGATCCAAAGTTACCATCCAATGATCTTTGCCCAGCAGAGGTAAAAGCTGCTGCAACGTCAACATCTTGAACTTGGGAATGTCCAGATAAGTGTTGAGGATAGATAAATCCAAAATTGGTCTCCACGTGTTCCCCTTCTTTGGAACTAGGAACAGGCGAGAATAAAATCCTAGGCCCCTTTCTGGCATAGGAACCGGTTGTATGGCCCCTATTTGGAGTAGCAGTGAAATTTGCTTGTGAGCCTCTATTCTTTGTTGAGGAGGAATGTCTGGCATGCCTTTGAAAGGAGGCAAGGTATGGAAATAAAACCTGTAACCGTGATGTATGATATCCAGTACCCATTTGTCTTGAGTAATCAAACTCCAATTTTCTTTGAAAAGTGCCAACCTTCCTCCCAAAGGTGCTGCCAGGCGAGAAGGTTCTGGCAGCTGAAAAGGTAGGTCATTGGGTCTGTTTACGAAAGGACTGACCCCTGCCCTCACTCGAAGACTGTGCAGGAGAACTCCCTGTTCTGGGCCTGAAAGAGCCCTGACCTCTGCCCTGCCACGTCTAGATCTACCCCTAGACTGGGAATCATAAGAAGTATCGTCCACCCTTTAGTAGGCCAATTTCTACTAAACTTTGGAGGCTGAACCTGCAAAAATCTTTAACAGTCTGCATAGACTTAGCCTTGTCTTCCATTTTCTTTAAAACTGCCTCAACAGGAGAACCAAACAAGACATCAGATTGCAAAGGGGCATCCAAAATCCTAGTTTTAACATGGTCAGATAAATTTTGATCCCTCAGCCAGGCATGCCTGCGAAGAACTGACCCAGTGGCCGCCACCCTAGACGAGGCCTGTACAGCATCAAAACCACATTGCAAAGAATGCTTACCCACCTGTTCAGAAACATGCACTAAATCTTGTAACTCTTTACAGTCAATACCTTCCAGAGCATCAACCTTAGATTTCAACTGAGAAAGGAGATAATTTTGATATTTCAACATATGAAACTGGCAATTCAAAGCTCTCATGGCTAGAGTGGAAGAAGTATAAACTTTCTTTCCCCATCTATCCAAGGCCCTGGCCTCCTTATCTGCAGGAACGGATTCTTGACAACAGAAGCCTTAACACCCTTAGGCCCCTGGCTAACAGTTTCTGGGTCTGCCCTAGGACTCTTAAAAGATACTTATGAGCTTCAGGCACCCTGTAATACCTATCTGGTTTAACAGGAGCAGGAGGCAAAGAATCAGGATTAAGAGAAGCCTCTGCAAACACATCTTCCACCACATTCAGAACAGGAGGTATAGCTAAAGGCCTATGCTGGGGTAAAAACAAAAATTCCCTAAGCCTTTTCCTGGAATCAGAGAAATCCTGACCTTCCCATTTAAAATGCTCTCTCATGGAGTGAAGGGTCTCTGAAGAAGAAAAATCCTCAGGAGGAGAAGCAGAAGGAGTAGAATCATCCACATCAGAATCAGAATAATGAGAATACTCCTGCAAGTCTTCAGCCGAAGACTCAGACACATCCGAAGCCTGCTCATAATCCCCCAACACAGGTTCCATCCTAGGCCTCTTATCAGGAGGGGGCATAGAGCCTCTAATTAAAGAAATTAAATCCTCTGCCATTTTGAGCATGTGCTTCTTGGGCACAGCACCTGAAGAACTGGGAGTGACACCCACAGAAGCTAAACTAGACCTGCCTCTAGGAGAAGCCTTAGAAGCAGAAAGAGGGCCTAGACCCCTTAGGAAGGGAGGGAGTACAGTTACTTGAGAAGCCCCTACAGCCTGCCCTGCCTCCTGGGAGGCCACATCCTGTAAAATCAAAGTTTCTCCCTGGGATTCCAGAGAGGCCTCCGTTGGAACCACCGGTTCCACTGACACCTCTAAAGAACTGGCGTCCGGTTCGGACGACTCCTCTAACCTAGGTTTAACTGCCTTGTCCTTGCGCTTCTTTGAGGAAGCCGGCCTCGGAGCATCCCGCGGCATTTTGTAATTGCACCGCTTCCCAAAACCAACCTTGCACAATCCAACCTCCGCTTTATAGTGCGTTTATTAAACCTAGCACAAAAGCGGCATCCAACAACGTCGTGCTCAGGTCCTAAACAAGGTATACACAAATTATGGTAATCCCTATGCGGTATCTGTTTCCCACAAGAAATACAGTTATTCACTTTTTCTGACATCCGGTAAACCACTGAGGCAAGAAAAAACCAAAATATTCCCCAACGGGGTACTTAACCAACTCTGACTTCGGTCTGAAACTCCGAATTCGAAAAATTTCAGAACGCCGAACGGCACTTGCAACACTGCTTCTGCATCGGACCATGCGGCAAAAAAGACTGAGGATATGACGTCGGTCATGCGCATTTGTACCCTGACGTTCTGATGTCAGTCAAATGCGCCTTGACCGACGTCAGCCTTATACTCTGATATTCGGGCCGACCGAGGGACGGCGGACTACCCAAGTGTTAGGACTGCAGCAATGTGAGATGAAGAACATTGGAGAAAGGCGTTTATGCCGACAGAGATGACTGCAATTAGGGGTACTAAGAACTGACAAGATGGGGCTAGAATTTACTGAAAAAAGCTGGAAGAAGAACCAAGGTACAGAGAACAAGTAATTAGAGAAGGAAATGTAACAGAATGGGAAGAGGCCAAGAAGACATTTAGATCATAGGCTAGTGATTGCCTTCCATATTAGGGACTGATAGAGTATAGACAAAGAAAAAGATACAGTGGAACCCTAAACGAAAGATCCATACTGGTTGAGTTTTTATTTGAATATAAAAGAGAATCTGTTGTTAAAAAGGTTAATCAATAGGGCATATAATATATTTCATGACAAATACAGGAATCAATCAGTAGAGGTCTGAAAAGATTGTGAAGAGAGATTAGATATACGATACACAATGAAGCAAAGGGGGAACATGTACATGGCTCCCAAATATGCAACAAAGTCTAGAAGATTTAGGATTTTTGTCCAGAAGTGTTTGCATAGATACTTTTACACCCCAAGCAGACTCCAAATAATTTTTCCTCATAGAGATGGCAAATGTTGATGGTGTGATGGGGAAGAAACAGGTAAATGGGAACATATGTTTTGGGAGTGTAATGAATTGGCAGACTTTTAAAATTCCCCACAGAGTACTCTGACAGGAGTACTGGGTGAGTAACTCAGTGTAACTAAGGAAACGTTTTTTCTGAGTTGGGATACCGGATCTGAACTGCCTGGACATAGTAAAGCCTAATTAAGTTTAATTCTGGTGGGTGCCAAAAAAGCAATTACTAGAAATTGGAAATCAAAATCTAAAACAGTTATACAGGAAGTAATGAATATTGTAACAAAGATAAAAGAACAGGAAGTGGGATCTTTAGAAAAAGGTAGGAGTCATTTACAAAAAAAACCCGGAAACAATACATGCAGAAGAATGTTTTGGAGGAGTGAAGTTTAAGAGAAGGCAGGAATTAAATAATTTATGTAATATTCCGTATGTGATATATAATGCTTACATATGCGAACTTGTTAATATGGTTTGATTAATTTTACATAAATGTAAACTTGCCCATGTCACAAGTGATAATTCAATAAAGGTGTTTAAAAAAAATCAAAGAAATGGAGGTGAGGGAAGGAATTTGGTTGGGCAAAAAATGTTAGCTTTGTAGTTAAGATAAAGTGATGAGAAATTCAAAGAAATGGAAGATGGAAGGAACTCCTTAGAGCAGAAAAACTTAATATTATAGTTAAGAGGTGTAAGTATTAAACAGGTTCAGAGACTATATATATATATATATATATATATATATATATATATATATATATATATATGGGTCTAGGACATTTCACCGAAAGCACATTTCACCTAAACACAAATCACTGAAAGCACAATTCACCTAAAACACAATTCAACGAAACACATTTCACCTAAAGTTTGAGATGGCCTTGTCCCCACTGTAGTGCGTTCCTGGAGTTAGTATATATATTATGGGTGTGGGGGCACTGCTCTCACATTGGGGGATGTGGGGGGTGTAGCCTCCCATATATTTTAAGTAGATATGTTTGGAAAAGAGTAATAAATTGAAATTGCAAGTATCCATGTATATAGTTCAAAATATTTAACATATGTGGGGGGCTATGCCCCCCACACTCCCCCTACTATATATACTAACTCCTGGGTCGTACTGCAGTGGGGACAAGGCCATCTCAAACTTTAGGTGAAATGTGTTTCGGTGAATTGTGTTTTAGGTGAATTGTGCTTTAGGTGAAATGTGCACACCAATTTGAGTTTAGGTGAATTGTGCTTTAGGTGAAATGTGCACACCAATTTGAGTTTAGGTGAAATGTGCTTTCGGTGAAATGTCCTAGACCCATATATATATATATGTACATATTAAAAGGTTTATATTAGACTAGAGGTTAAGTGTCACAAAAATGTGTATATGGCTGTGGAAATGCTTGTAAAACGAATAAGCTCTTGGTGAAGACACGTTATTGGGCAGTGGCAGATTAAGGGTACCTTGGGTCCCGGGCTGTTTTCGAAACATGCTTCTCCCTGGACAAATTTTTAGGATAATGCATAAATACATGTGTTCTTTTGCATTCACCTTCCTCATTTTGTGAATAAAATATTGTTTAATACATAAGAGTGTGTTTTAAATGACTGACTACGAACATTTTTTACAGTTAGCAGTTAAACAAACTGTATTAAATAATAATGACACTAGTGCCCATTTCAGGCATTTTGTAGTTCTTTGTTAGTAAATATGAAAATAAACAGTACTTCAAAAACTGAGTGACTTACAAACTGTTGCATGGCATCAGGAGAAGCCTTAAATGTTGCTGATGAAAACTATCTTTAATGTGTGCACAGTAAGTTGCACATCTTGAAACATATTCAGCGTTATTTATATTGCAAATTAATGAATAACACCTTTTTATATTTCTGTAAATATCTCTATAAATGTGCACTCATAGAGATATTGCTTGTTGTCATGTAAAAGCGTATGTCTGTCTAACATATATGTTCTAAGAATATAAGTCTAGGCTGCACAGTTTCCATGACATGAGAATTTGTGAAAGTTTAGTAAAAATATAATCTGAGGTTTATGTGCATTATAATGTACTATAGAATTTATGAAAAGGTTATGAATGCACTGTCTATTATCACTGTAAAGAATATTTCTTACTGATAACATTGCTATTTCTGTACTTGTAATAGCTTTTATTGTTTGCAAAATATTTAAATTTGTTTATCTTATGCATTTTAAGTTTATTTTTCAGAAACTGCTCAGGAATCCAAGCTTTGGGTAGGTTGCTATATATGTGACATTCCTCACCACATAGGTATTAATGACTTAAACTTATAGATTTCATTCTGTCCAGTTTATTCACAGCCAAATAATAAACACACTGCCAACAGTCAGCAAAACAGGGAACCCAAATTACATGGCTCATATGATAATTATGTTCCTGCTTATTTCAATTGATTCATTTTCACCATATATACTCTGTAATGCAAGAACCAAGTATTCACACACACACACACACACACACACACACACACACACACACATCAGTTATAGCCCTTTGAATTACTGTACACCTCAGGTATTTGCTTGAGATCAAGTGAATGAATAAACTCATAAATATTAGCCCAAAATGTATCCCAGCTCGAGGCCTGATAAAACCACAGTGTGCAACCCACTGTAATGCCCATATGCTCCCTCGGCTTCTTAGGTTAAGAATCAGAGACAAAGGCAAACAATCAGGAGCATATTCGAAATATTTCTCTTATATACTTAGAAAGTTAGTAGGATAACAAGCTTTGCACTAGCAAGCATTTTTTTGAAGGATACAAAATCTGAAACTTACATACCTGTCATTATTTAATGAATGAAATCCACAAACATTTGCCAGAAAACCACACATTTTCCAAGGAACAGACCAAAATACCTCTCTCAACATCTTTGGTCAAGAATTCTGGACAAAGCCAAACATAATGGAAGGACAAAGGCTCATGGGGTACTATTTTAAAAATTGTATTTTACTTATTTGTTAATAAGGTAAACCAACTGGACAAAGTGCCCTTTTTCAGAAGTGCCATGGGAGTACTGTCCCTACACAGTATTGAAATGGAAGTGGAATGATTCAAACCCCATATTTTTTTACTTCAGCAAGCAGTTTATTAACAGCCGAAAGCCTTAAGTATCATGTAACTCTAATGCATTTAAAAAGTTAACAGAGTAATAGATGTTACATGGATATGCATCTCTAACAAAAAAGAACTATGAAACTCTAAGCACTGACATTACTGACTAACTATAATCCACAGGAATTTATCAGAAAACAGAGGTCTGGAAGTTAATGCAGATGACTAATGTTCTAAGCTCATAATGACCTGCTTCCTGTAGTTAAGGGTGCAGAATGTGAGTCTTTCTGCCTCATTTTGGGGTCTATATTAAAATCAAAAAGAGGTGTAACATCAAACGCGTCTTCAGCAACACATAAAGATTGGAGTCTGAAAACAGCGAAGGCTCAGGCCAGCAATTTTTTCCTAGGGAAAAAATCGCTTGGCCTGAGCCGTAGTATTGCCCTTTTCCCCACTGTAGTGCAATCTCGAGTTGGTATATTTAGTTGGGGGGTGGTGGGTGCAAAGCCCCCAACTTAGTTATGTTTTAAATAGTGTGTGTGTGTGTGTGTGTGTGTGTGTTTTTGGTACTAACAATTTCTTTCCCAGGGAAAGAAATCGCTGTTTTGACCGTTCTCGGTTTAGTGTGTTTGGTCTTTATGTGTCGCTGAAGAGGCATTCGATGTAACGCCTCTTCACAATTTTAATATAGACTCTCAATTTGCCTGCTGTGCAATCCTGAA
This sequence comes from Protopterus annectens, assembly GCF_019279795.1. Lineage (NCBI taxonomy): Eukaryota > Metazoa > Chordata > Ceratodontiformes > Protopteridae > Protopterus > Protopterus annectens. Next base: position 714,588,391 of record NC_056730.1, on the reverse strand, counting down.
TTAGTCACTTAAAAAGACAGTACCTCACAGTTGCCCTAAAGTGGAGTTATCTACTTCCATTTGCCTTCTGTGTGAAGTTACTTAACCAGACAGTGCTCCAAGATGGTTTAGATGCTAATTTTCTAGTAAGATGTATGAAACTTTAATGATTGGCCTTACTAACTGTAATCCAGACTTAGTGACTTATCTTACTAGAGAAGCTTGCAATGAAGATCTAGCTTTAGGAATTCATTGCAATGGAGGTGTTGGAATCTAGCTCCAAGGTCTGCTGTACACACAGACACAGACACAGACACAGACACACACACACACACACACACACACACACACACACACACACACACACACACACACACACACACACACACACACTTCCTTCAAGACTTAAGGTTTGCGTCTCAAACCTGTTTGCAAATAAATATGCCTGGAGAAACAGGAAGCCTACACCAATCGAAGAAAGCCTGCCACAAATAACCATGTTGTTGTTAGTCTGTTTCGTCAGCCCACATGTACGTTTGAATAGCCAAGTTTAAAGAAAAGCACTTCCAGTGCTGCACATGACAGTTGACAGTGTGTGGTGAGAAAGAAAAGCCTTGATCTGAAAGAGAAGTTCTTAAGTAAAAAGAAAACAACTGCTTCTGGCATTATATACTATGTAGCCAGCCATTTTCCCCCTGGAGTCAAGGGCCTCATGCGGCTGCTCCCCTATTATAATCTGCCTCTGCTTATACCCCTTCAAAATATAAATTAATCTGCTACAACAATATCTTTCAAAATTGTAATTATAGTCAAGGAAGTATGTTTCATTTAAATTTGAACTCTTACTATTCATCTTTCAAAAGGATATGTTTTGATGTTTGGCACATTGTTTTTCTGAAAACTAAATGTTCTTTTTCTTAAAATGGACTTTGAATAAGATACACTAAGCACATTGTGACATACTGTCTATCTTATACCAAAGTTTACAATTCATGAAGATCTTTAGGCTATCTTTTGTAGATGGTGTGATCATGGAAACAAACTGAAGCATGCCCAGATATATTTAATAACTACTTAGAAAGAGTTGCACATTGACCAATAAATAAAACATGTACAAGTCAGAATGTTGTGCTAAGTTCTTTATTTATTTCTGATGTAAACATCTTGCACAGCCACGGTCTAATGTTTCAGTGTTAAGCTTCCAAATTAAAACATTTTTTGAATCCAGTTATTGTCTTACCTTAAGCTGATTTTCTACATCCACCATGTCTCTCTTTTCCATAAGTTTATATATTGGTATAAGTTCATTCAGGCCCTGGAATACAGGCATGATTTTTGCTTCTTGCCTGAGGTACAATGTTAAATCAAGTGCCTTGTTCAGAGGTAGTTTCCCAATGCTATCAAAATACACAGAATAAAACTGAGACTCAGCAGAACTAAGAGATTAGAAAATTAAACTTGAGTAAACAGCATTCAAAAAAATCATTGACAGTGTATTTAGCAAAAAACATAGACTTTCAGTAATATATTCTTCACATATCAATTCCCAAGACCCTAAAGACTAGAAAGGAAAGTCACAGGTGACGAATGTCAGATCAATACATAATATCTGCTGTGCAGCACTGTCCACATACAATAAATATAGCATGGAAACTGATGATGACACTACCCACTTTAACGCTATTCTCATAGATAGAAAGGGCAGTTTTTAGGTAATCATTTTGCAATTAAACAAACATTACACATTATATGAATTGTCAACACACAGCATTTCAAAACTACACTGCACTATTAAAGACTATGAAGTACAAAAACTATAACTTAAAAGAAGAAAATTAGTTTCCTCTATTCTTGTTTTTATAGGCCGCCTAGCATAATACCCTGAGTTGCCCAGATATGACTGATCCTCTCAATTTTCTGAAAGACTGTTGAAAATTATACAGCCCCATTTAACACGCAACTTCCATATAACGTTATCCACTGCTGTAGTTTACCTCAGCTTTTATTATTATTCATAAGCTTTCTAATTTTCCACCATTTGACCCCCAGTTGAAACTGTGTTCCATGATTGTATGCCCTTAAACCAGCTGAAATAAATCTTGCGGGGTTTTTCGCAGTTGCACAAAATACCCTTAGCTCAGTAGATCTGCCACATTTCAATGGCCAGATGGATAATCATAGAACCAAAAAGGCCATGTTTCCATGTTTTAATTTCTGCTTTACAGTTCTTACCATAAGCACTTCCAGGATTAACCCCATTACTGAGAAATTACATTCTCAAGATTAACACTATTACCAGGATACTACATTCTCAGGATTAACCACGTTACAAGGACATTATATTTCCAGGATTACCCACATTACAGGGACATTACATTTTTAGTATTAACCACATTTCTGAAACACTGCACTTCTCAGTATTAACCACATCACCAAAACAATACATTACCAAGATTACCTACAGTACCTAAACATTACATTCCCAGATTACTACAATACTGAGACATTACATTCCCACTGTTAACACACTGACAGCATATTACATTCCCAGAATTAACCACCTTATTGAGACATCACGTTTATATACTGTTATCCAAGAAGACCAATATGGAACTGGTATCCCATACCAAACTACTAGGTGTTTTTATAGATGACTGTCTAAAATCTGATCTACACCTTCAGCAGCCATAACAAAGACACATCACAAGCTAGAACGCCTTTGTTGAGTAAAACACTACTTTACTGACTCTGCTAGACAAAATACTGCCACTTTTTTTCTGCTTCCCATCCTATTATATGCTCTCCTATTCTAACTAATATCAACTCCTATCAGCCAAACTAGAACAATACTACCATAAAGTAGCCAAATTTGCACACAACTAATAATACAGATCGCATCAGTGCCTCTCTCTAATAAAACAGTGAAAATGGCTCAAACCAAATAATTCACAATTGCAATCACAGTTAATTACAAACTTCAAATTATGCACAACTCTGAAAAATTCTCATCTCTTCAATCCATTGTTCAAACTTACACCGCTAAGAGACAGCTATGCTCCACTGACAAATTAGTACTCTCCATAACTAAACTTAACAACAATGCAGAATACTCCCTGTATTCACACTGCATTGTTAATAACTGGAATACCATCTCACTCCACTTAAGAACAGTCTCCAACCTAAAAGACTTTAAATGTCAAATGAAGCAACACCTGATAGATAAATGGCTCTGCACCTGCACCACCCCTGGTTAAACTGGTACTAATATAGCTATATTAATTCATGCCATAACTCTCTGCTGCACAAAACTTAATGTACTATTATCACAACTATACCCTTCTCTGTCTTCTCATCTCCTTTATCTTCTTTGTGTTGCTCTAACTTTTTAGCTTGTCTTCCTATGTCCTAGATTTTTAAGAAGTCTTTAGAGCAACAAAAAATCCTAAGTAAGATCTGTCAATCTGTGCATATGGATGATATTGCATTGCACATACCTCTGTGCATTTAAAAAAATCATATTCATATACAACCAATGTAACTGTTATTTTTTAATTCAAACTGTCTGTAAATGATGGAACTGATGTCACAAATGTCTGAATAATGGAACTGCTTCTCATGAATGAAACTGACTGTACATGATGAAACAATGCAAATGATGTCCATGATGTCTGTATAATGCAGCCTTTCTCATTGTGCCTCCACTGAAAAAGGGCATTTCTCAGTCAGACTTTCCCAGTAAACAAATGCCAATATATCAGTCAATCAGTCAGTCAGGCATATTCCCTTCATTAGCCACATTACCCAGATAATACAGTCCAAGAATTAACCACATTACTGAGACAAGGCATGAACTACATAACTAAGATATTACATTCCAGGATTAAAAACATTACTGAGACATTATATTCCCAAGGCTAACCACATTAATGAGTCATATTTATTTATTTATTTATTGCATTTGTTTACCGGGAAAGTCCACTGGGCCTAAAAGAGCCCATTTTCGGTGGAGGTCCAGGGAGAAAAGCTCAGACAAGAACGTAGATGCAGAAAAAAAATTAAACATTAATTGGTACAGAAGTAGAAACTGTTACACATAGTGGTTACAGTAATATATACAGAATATATACATAATTCAGGAATTTAGTTGGTTTGATTACAGTAACATATGCAGAATATATAAATAAAAGCAGGAATTTAGTTAGTTGCCAAATGAATTCAGAGTGGTAAAAATGGAGATAAATTAATCAGCATTATTGTACCAGTATCAATAAGTGATGAAAGAAAAAAAATAATAAATATGGAGAAAGTATCATCGGTCACTAGTAGTAAAAAAGCATAGGAATTTAGTTATAATATAAGAAGGAAGAGGTTTGGTTATAGAGCAGGTACATAGCCAGGAAGAATTGAGATAATTTTTCAGTATTTGTTTGAAAGTGGTGGTGCTGCCCGTGTTTTATATAGAAGGAGGAAGCGAGTTCCATAGTTTGGCGACGGTGAAGGAGTAGAGCAGTTGACCAGCCGGTAAGGTGGGCTTTTCTATTTTTAGAAGTAGATGATTTTCAGATCTTAGTTGCCTGCTGAGTTGGTATTTGGAAAGCAGAGTTGAGAGAGCAGGACAGGAACACATCACATACATGATTTGTTCACATTGATAAGTCAATTACACATGCAGACAACTCCAAAATAAGTTGATTCAACAAAACCACCTCCATATCACTTCCATGGAATCACCTTCATGTATAGTATTTTAACTAATCTCTTTGGTGTACATTACTAACCATTTAATAGTTTGGACTGTGTTAAGTACGCTACAAAATACCTGTTAAACAATCTATCAAACCTTCATATTGCTAAAGCTCTATCTGCTTATTCCATCTCAAGAGCTTCCTTCCTTACTTACTTAGTTCAGCCACCCTTACAAAAGACTGCTAAATGAATTTAAATGTCCCATGTAAATCTCCCTGGGAAGCCGCCTGAACCTTCAGCCCACCTTTCATAATTTGATTCCTTGCACTCTGTCTTCTTCGATAGGACACTCTCCCATCCTCTGCTGCTAGTCTTTACTGCACAAACACACATATTCAATCTCCATCCCTCACCACATACTAAACCTAGAAAAATTATTTTTCCACTCCCACTGTTTTATTAGCCCCTCTACCCTCAATTGTTTCACATAGTGGATAACACATCATACTTATTTTTGCCCAAAGATATCACCACTAGGCTTCTGACTTTTAGGCCACTACTACTCTCAGGAGGTCAGGCTCTTTCTCTCTCTCTCTCTCTCTCTCTCTCTCTCAAATCCACACTTACATTTTTTTTTCTGGAAGACCTTGCAGGCTTTAATTTATAAGCTCAAAGAATAAGGAAATTCACGAATCACTCTGCCTTTGTACGGCTCATCATAGGCACACTGCTGCCTAATGACTTGCTGTACAGCCCACATCAGCTCAGGGTATTCTAAACCACAAATATACTGTTCTAGGCCTACCACCACTCCATGTTTCAAAGTTCATGCTGTAATTCTGCAATACGTACTAATTAAAGTACTTCTGTTTATTGTAAGGTACTCAAAATGATATATGATAAAGTAAAGTTGCTTAATGATATTGAAATATTTACTAATGTAAAAAAAAACTGCTAGCGAGGCACAGGTTAGAGGCAAGGCTTACCTGTCACCAAATAATATCTGTTCAGCTGTATTAATTTTTATTATTATGCAACAAAACACTACATGGTTCTCTCACAGTACACTCCAATAGGGTGGCTACCACTTCTATTGCTTATTTTAAAAATAAGTCACTATAGAACATATGTAAAGTTGTAACCTGGACAATGTTCACATATTTTCAAAACATTATAGACCAAATGCCTGATCTGAGCAAGCTCTGGTACAGAACTATCACAAAGAATCCACTCCATCTGTCCACCAACCTTGATTAGTCCTATTACTGTGATTCTGCCTAAATGTTATGAATATTGCTACAAAAATCATCTCCGAAAGATTGTAAAATTGTGTGAGAATATACACCAAAGTACAGCAGTGTGCGATGCTCACAGGAAAAAAAAACAATTATTTACTTACCACATCACCTTGATGTGTGAGAAGGCCTTCTACAGGAGATAACTGTAGAGATTTTTCTTCTGCCTTTATCTTCTTGGCAATATTTATTTCTCTCTCATCCAGACACTTGGAGGTATGCAAGTGTTCTACCTGTCCACAGCACAGCATCATGAGCTGGGATAGGGAAGTCAGCTTAGCCCATGTTCTGCTCAATCTGATGCCCATCCACTGAGCATAAAAATGTAAGTGTATGTATGCATGCATTCATGTATATGTATACGTATAATATTCGCAAAGGACACAAAAATGTAAGTCCCAATTATTCATTATTATAAATGTACTGCCTGTTTCCTAAGTCCTGGTGCTACTCATAGAAATGATTATATCATGTTAAGGGGGTGAGGGTCAAAGTCTCCCTCCAAAATAATGGTTTGTAGGTAAATAGAAACATAAAATGTAAAATCAGGACCTTGCATAACTTACAATGAACTCCATCTGCAACCACGAAATGGAAGGGTAACCTAGACACTACGGAAACCCTGGGAGAGTCATAAGCACCCACTGCAGGAAGCTTCCCCACAACTTTACCTATTTATTTCTTAGTTTGCTTTGTTAACCAGGCTAGTTTGAGTGAGGGGCACTAATCTTCAATGGATGACTGGGGAAAATTGCTTTATAAACACACTGCAATATATAGAAAGTAGTAATATATTACATTCACAGATACAATGATAGAGGCACTGGCAGTTTACAGAACACATTACATTAAACAAATACTAGTAAAATATTACATTCATAGAATGCAACAGCAGAAACATATTTGTAGTTACAATATAACATTTATGAGATGTACTGTCCATTTCCAAATATACAAGTTTTAGTAATCCATATCAGACTAGACTGACAGTGAAGATATATCTGTTATGTCTGGCTTTAGTATCCTCTTGCCATTAGTACCCATCAGGAGGAATCTCATGTACAGAAAATTAAACCTCCTAGGATGCTGGAGGTACAGAATGGTCAAAAGGTAACTCTCACAAGGTGCAGTTCTATAACAAAAGAATGTCACATGAGGCCCAACCTCTGGAATCACCATCCACACAATAATGCTTGGTGAAGATATGAAACAAGGCCAAACGCACTTGGCAAAGACATATGTAAAATGAACACATTCTGAAAAAAGCACAGAAAGCTAGGAAAGAAAGAGATTGTCAAAGGCGTCTGAAAATGCATAACACCGTGGAACTGCTTAACCAGCCAGTGCCAGTTCTGTCTTCCACCAGGCCATGCTGTTCAGAGATGCCACAGTTCTGCACCCTGTGCATGGAATAATGGAAATGAAAGTCAGAGAGGTGTCCAACACACCTCAGAATCACTTGCAAATGGATTCATACTACATAAGATACTTCTCTGTTGAAAAAGGATAACCTCTTTCATTTAGATGAAAGGGTCAGTTTATTGGAAGGTGTCCTGGTGGAAGAGGCTCACTCCAGTGACCCTCAACATTTATCTTGTAGTATGTATTTATATGCCTGGTATCCTGGCTACATATTGCATTAATTATGCAATTAGGAATAAGTGCTGTATATTAAAGGGCAATAAAGTGCTGAGTAAAGCATTAGGCAACACCTCTACTTTTCATAATCAATGAGTTAAAAATTTAAAAAGTATTTAAAAATAAGAGATACCAGATCTTATACTTAGGGAAGTTGGGAGATCTTGGGAGATGTACAGCTGTGCATTCTGCAATATTTCTTAAGTTTGAGGCACTGAAATAGGACATATAGTGTAAAGGGTCATTTTGGTTGTAATATACAAGGAATTGTGTATACAGAGAGAGACAAGAGTTCTGACAGCTTCATTGTTGACCTGGATAACAACTTAATGTACAAATAACTTTGATGTCAAATCAAGCTGAATGTTGTTGTTGTGTCTTTCGGCTTTTCCCGGTTAGGGGTCGCCACAGCGGAACTCCGGTCCGCTAATGATTGGCAGTAGATTTTTACATGCCGACTTGCCGGGCCTGACGCACAACCTTCAACGAAGGAATGCCCATTCACGCATGTCGCCACACAGAAGACGCTCTAACTGAGAACTGAACGGAGCAACGTCTTACTGTGAGGCGACAATGCTACCACAGCACCACCACTGCAGTACTGTCAAATTAAGCTGAATACAAGTCATTTATTCTCACCCCAACTTAAACAAACAAAAAAATACTTTCAGTGTCAACTACATCTCCTTCTCTCCCACAAAACTGGCAGTACCACAAATACTCAAATCAAGGACATCAATCTTTATTGTCACATAAATATGACCTAACAGCATGACAGCCATGTAGCCAACGCATCCCTTACCTATGGAATAAATGCCCTTTGTATAACAAAAAGCAACAATTTAGCCATCTTTGAATGTAGCCTTTTTTTCACAAAAATGTTTTATTGTTCATTTCCAAATAATAAATGTTCAAATAATCAGTAGAGAATAAATATAATGAAATAATAAAATTATAAAGAATAAACAAAACAAACTATAGACAACATATTCAAAGGCCTAAGTTATAAAAACAAATTTTGAAATGCTCCATTAAAAGATTCTTCAATCTGTCATTTGTTATCTAGTCTTGACAAGTGGACAGCTAATTGGAAATTCATCCTTCAAATGTGCAAAGACCATAGTGAAGAACTTCTCTAAAGCAAACTTCACACTACTCAAGACTGGTGTGGTATGCTTCAAGGCCCCTGAGCCAGTGGAAACCACAACCCAAGCTGCGGAAGCCCTTACAAATGCCTTCTATGAACACCTCCAGGACTGCATGGATCAGGCAATCCCAAATAAAACCAAGACTCTTTCCACAAAGGGCAAACGTCCAGTCTGGTGGACCCCAGCCATTAACAAACTTTACAATAAGAGGAGAAAGCTATTACATGATAGAATAAAATCCATAAAAGGGAAGTCACCCCTGATCATTATTAGTAAAAAATACGAGCACTCATAAAATCAACTAAGGCCAATTTTGAGAGAAAATTGCCATGGATTCAAAGGACAATCATAAGGCCTTTTCAGCTATGTTAGGAACCTGGGTGGAAACTCCCAGATATGCTCAGAATTAGTCCAAACTGATACAAAATCACTGAACCCACAGACATTGCCAACATACTGGCAGACAGGTTCAGTGCAAACTTCACCTCTCCCTAAAGGAGAGATAACTATCCCAGCCGAGTGTAGCCTCCCGGACATCTCAAATGCGCAAGTGAAAGCTGCTCTCTCTAAAGCTAAAAACACAGCATCAATGGGACCGGATGGTGTCCCCCTGTGTGCTACATGAGCTAAAGGAGGAATTAAACCCGCACATAAGGCAGCTGTTTAATCTCAGCCTTACCACAGGATACGTGCCCAAGGAGTGGCGTATGGCAACTGTTGTCCCACTCCACAAAGCTGGCGCCTCTACGGTCCCTGGTAATTACCCATAAGCTTAACAAGTCTAGTCTGCAAAGGTATGGAGGGGATCATAATGGAGCTCATAAACAAAGATATAGGGGACTTGCAGACATTGGACCCGACCCAGTTTGGCTTTGTCAAGGGAAGATCATGCCTTTTGAACTTGGTCGACTTCTTCAAAACAGTCACCAAGGCCATTGATGAGGGAAAGGCAGTCCATACAGCCTACCTTGACCTTGCAAAGGCTTTCGACACAATACCCCACTCGGGTATTGTAGAAAAACTTACCAGCTTAAATGTAAACCCATATGTCACAAGATGGGTTGCAAACTGGCTTAAGGACAGAACCCACAGGGTTAGAGTTGCTGGCGCTGTGTCAGACTCCAAGCCGGTCACAAGTGGTGTCCCACAGGGCTCGGTCCTTGGCCCCCTATTGTTTGGCATCTACTTCTCAGAAGTACAGGCCAACATAGGAGGACTTTGGCTGACAAAGTTTAAAGACGACTGCAAACTGGGCGCCATAGTGGAAAGTGCATCAGACACGGATATCCTTCAGAAAGGACTCACGGAAACAGATAGCTGGTGCCAGAGCCATGGCCTGAAGTTAAACGCCAAAAAATGTATAGTCATACCCTTCGGGAAAAACAAGGTAACCCCAAGCTACCATATAGGTGGCAATCCACTAAGCACAGAAGAGGTTATCAGGGGCCTGGGGACCCAGGTTGACAGTGGCCTTTCTTTTGACACTCACATTGCTAAAGTGGTTAGAAAGACCTTCTACATTGCCCACCTGATCATGAAGGATTCACATCCAGATCTAGTGAGGTTATTGTTCCCTGTACTCTTCACTTATCAGACCAATGATCGAGTACAATGCCCCATTTGGGATGTATCTCACCCGACATCTGCAGCAATTGGAGAGACCCCAAAAGTTCCTCACCAAAAGGATAAAGGGACTCCAAAATCTGTCATATGCTGCCAGATTGAAGAAACTCCAGCTCTATTCAGTCGCATACCGTCTGCTCAGAGGTGACATGTGCCTGACATACAAGGCCATGTCCAACCCGAATTAATGGACATGCTCCACCTCAAAAATCCAAATCCACCAAAACCACTAGAGCAAGCGACTTAAACCTTAGCACGGATATAAATAGGACGTGCTGGAGGGATAGATTTATCACTCAGAGACTCCTATGCTGTGGAATAAAATCCCGGTCCATGTGAGGCAGAGCACCTCGCTGACTCTGTTCAAGAGAAATCTAGACCTGTGGATGGGAGATCGTAGGTTTACCCCGGGAATCATCTCTGTGTCACTGCTGGACAGAGGCACAACAAACTAATGGGCACAGTATTTTTTCATATAAGGGGTGGCGTAAGCCACAAAAATTTGGGCTAGGCTTATAAATGCCTTAGGGCAGATAGCCTAGTATAAACCTATGAACCTATGAACCTATCACAACTAATACACTGATGGAATAGGTCAACAAAATACTAAGAAAGATGGATGTGATAAAAGCAGTGCGCAGTATTAGAACAGACCAGGATCTATCATGTATTATCGCAAATAAATTAAAAATTTCAGCACAGGAGGAAAAACTTAGAAGACACATAGATAACGCCCAGGTGAGAACTGCTCTCTCCAAGGCAAAGAACACAGCATCCATGGGACCTGATGGTGTCCCCGGCTGTGTGCTCCATGAACTCAACGAGGAATTAAACCCACAGTTAGGAGAGCTGTTTAATCTTAGTCTCACCTCCGGATACGTACCCAGGGAGTGGCACTGGCGACTGTGGTCCCACTCCACAAAGGCGGTGCCTCCACCGACCCTGGAAATTACCGTCCCATTAGCTTGACAAGCCTTATCTGCAAAGCCATGGAGAGGATCATAATGGATCTCATAAATAAAGACATAGGGAACTTGCAGACTTTGGATCCAACCCAGTTTGGCTTTGTCAAAGGCAGATCATGCCTTTTAAACTTGGTTGACTTTTTCGTAACAGTCACCAAGGCCATTGACGAGGGAAAGGCAGTCCATACAGCCTAACTAGACCTGGCGAAGGCTTTTGATACAATACCTCACTTGGGTATCATTGAAAAACTCATCAGCTTAAATGTAAACCCATACATTACAAGATGGGTTGCAAACTGGCTGAGTGACAGAACCCACAGGGTCAGAGTTGCTGGCGCCATGTCAGACTCAAAGCCTGTCACAAGTGGTGTCCCACAGGGCTCAGTCCTGGGCCCACTCTTGTTTGGCATCTACTTTTCTGAAGTACAAGCAAACACAGCAGGGTTATGGCTGACAAAGTTTGCAGATGACTGCAAACTGGGCGCCGTAGTTGAAAACACATCCAACACAGATATCCTTCAGAAGGATCTCACAGAAACGGATAACTGGTGCCAGAGCCATGGCCTAAAGTTAAATGCCAAGAAATGCATAGTCATACCCTTGGGAAAATAAGGTTACCCCTAGCTACCATATAGGTGGCAATCCCTGAACACAGAAGAAGTTATTAGGGACCTGGGAACCCAGGTTGACAGTAGCCTTTCATTCGACACTCATATTGCTAAAGTAGTTAGGAAGACCTTCTACATTGCCCACCTTATCATGAAGGGATTCACATCTAGATCAAGGGAAGTCATAGTCTCCTATACTCATCACTCATCAGACCAATGATCGAGTACAATGCCCCATTCGGAATGTATCTGACCCGACACTTGCAGCAGCTGGAGAGGCCACAAAAGTTCCTCACCAAAAGGATAAAGGGTCTCAAAAATCTGTCTTATGCTGCCCGACTGAAAGAACTCCAGTTATATTCAGTTGCTTACCGCTTGCTCAGAGGTGACCTATGCCTGACATACAAGGCCATGTCAAACCCAGATTTGATGAACATGCTTCATCTCTAAAAATCTAGATCCCTCAGAGCCACAAGGCGGGAGACTTAAACCTCGACAGTTATTAATAGGAAGTGCTGGAGGGATAGATTCATCACCCAAAGACTCCCTATGCTGTGGAACAAAATCGCGGTTTATGTGAGGCAGAGCACCTCGCTGGCCTTGTTCAAGAGGAATCTTGACCAATGGATGGGAGCTCGCAGATACACCCCAGGGGTTACCTCAGTGTCACTGCTCGACAGAGGCACAGCAAAATAATGGGCATAGTTTCTCCAAACTAAAGGGGTGGCGTAAGCCACAAAATTATGGGCTAGGCTTATAAATGCCCTCGGGCAGATAGCCTAGTATGAACCTATGAACCTATAAATATAAAGGAAAAGTACAAAATGAGCAATTTAGTGATGACCCAAAAAAGTATTATATAGAATTGAGAAACAAGGTAAAAGGAATTGAAAGACCGCCAAAAAAAGAAGAAACAGATGCATTTTGGAGAAGTATATATGAAGATCCTGTGGAACACAACAAAGATGCAAAATGGATAAAAGAAAGAATATTTATTTATTTATTTTTATTTTGTTTACATTTGTTAACTGGGGCGTCTGACTGAGCCGAAAAGGCCCTTTTTCAGCAGAGGCCCGGGGAGAAAAGCTCCACATAGCAAAATTACAGGTACATTTAGATATTTAGACATGATCAGTATACACACAAATTACAATAGACATGTTTTTACAGTGGTATGCAGCACATCAACAGTTACAGTGAAGGGAACAAACAAGAAAATATTAATTTAAAAATAAAGGTAATTAATAGATTTGTTGTGTACAGCTGAAATTTGGAACATAGGTAGAATACATACATAGTACACAGGTACAGTACATACACTGTACATTAGCCAGTGTTTCTGAGTAAGAGTGAAAACTATTATCAAGTACTCTAGGTTTAGTATGTGTACATTTCACTAGCCTGGGAAGCAGTCATGACACTGCCAACTTTGCTTGAGATGTTGCCTAAGGAGGCTTTGGACGATGTGTTTTGTATGCTAGTGGGGACAGAGTTCCATTTTTTAGCCACTAAACTACTATATAGTGCGTCTCCAAAATTACTGTAGCTGTTGGTGACTTCTAGTAGTAGTTTGCTTGATGATTTAAGAGGCCTTTTTGGTGAGTGATGCTGTACTAGGTTTCTGAGGGCAGGACACTTATTGGGGAGGTAATAGATAGAATGACAGAGGCAGAGCTGATTGTAGGTTAGGAGGTTGGGCAATTCAAGCAGTGGAGCTGTCTCAAAGCAGTACAGTGATGAGTTCTATATCAGCAATTTGCAGCAAAGTGAGCAATTCTGTTATAGCAGGCTTCCATTTTGCTTAGTTCAGTTTTGCTGAGATTAGTCAGAATGGGAGATGCATAGAGTAGGGTGGACCGAAGTTGGGAGCGAGCAATGGCTGATCTTGTGTTGTTGGTAAGACATGGTTTGATACAGTAGAGTGATCCCAGTTTGGCATGTCCTTTTTTAATAGTTAAGTTGAGATACTATCAAGTTTTAGGTGGGAGTCTATGGTTATTCCCAATAGCTTAGCCTGTGCCACTGGAGTGACTGGAGTAGCATTTGTGGAGTAGACAGCGAATTGACTGTTATCGGTGTTTTTGTTAGAACTGGTTATAATAATAAACTGAGTTTTCTTTGGATTGAGGATAAGTTGGGCTTTGGTAAGGTAGTTTTCAACATCAGAGAATGCTAGTTGAGTTGTTTGCAGGACGGTGGAAATGTTTTGTGCAGCACAGATTAACGTAGTATCATCTGCAGACTGAATGATTGATGCATGCTGTGCGGAGGTATGCAGGTCATTTGTGAAGACTGTGAACAGTAGTGGCCCTAAGATAGAACCCTGTGGGACTCCTATAGTTATGGGCAGCTGAGGAGAGAGAAATTTCCCATTTCACAGCTTGATACCTGTCAGTTAAGTAGCTTTGGAACCAGATAAGAGTGGAATTTGATAGGCGATATTGGTTTAGTTTGTTTAGCAGGATTTGGTGTGAGACTGTGTCAAATGCTTTGGACATATCCAAAAAAAGAGTTGACACTTGCAGGCCCTCGTTTTTGAGATGGTTTACTGTGTCTGTGAAGCAGAGGAGGGCTGTAGTGGTACTATGGGCAGGTCTGAAACCATGCTGAGTAGGTGACAAGATGTTGCTGTCTAGGAGATATTTTAGCACCTGGGTATGGATGCATTTTTCTAGGATTCTGGCCAGGAGGGAGAGTAAAGCAATGGGTCTGTAGTTATTAAGTTCAGTGGAGGTCCCGCCTTTATGTATGGGTGTAACATAGGATATTTTCCAGCGTTTGGACACACAGTTTTCAACACTTGATCTGTTTATGAGAGTGGAGAGTGGGATAGCAATAGCATCTGCTGTGAGTTTCAAGAAATAGCGGGGGAGTAGGTCGGCTGCTGTTGATGAGGTTTTTAGTTTGGAGAGCATGCTTTTGATTGAAGTGGTGGAAACTGTTTTGAGGATGAAGCTTGTATTAGTGTTATTTGTGTTGGGGGGGGAATAGTGAGGTTGGAACTGTCCTGTGATACTAAGGATAGAAGGATAGAATTGAGTTCACAAAGTGGGAGTTGAATTGTGTTTTGATGGGAACTTTAGTGTCAGAGGTGGTTGGTTTTGGGGTAGCCTTTTGGGTGGGTCTTAGAAGCTGGTTTACATTTTTCCAAAATTTTTGAGGGTTGTGTTGGTATTTAGTTTGTAATGTCATGTAGTAGGATTTTTTGTCCAGCCTAATGCAATTTTTGCATGGTTGCGCAGTTCTTGGTACTTATTTAGGCTTTGTGTTTCTTTGGTTTTTTGATAGTAAAACCAGGCAGTGTCTCTGGACTTGAGGATTTGTTTGGTTTCTTTACTGAGCCAGGGGTTTGTAGAGATTCTATCCTTGATTTTGTGCAATGGAGCGACAGTGTCTAGGAGTTGTAGAAATGTTTTGTTGAAATATGCTACAGCCTGATCAAGTGGGAGGGTTTTTAGGGGGGGTCCAGTCACAGTTACAGAGTAAAGTATTAAGGACCTCAGGAGAGAAATGTTTTATGTTTCTAGTGGATTTATAGTTAGTGCTTTTGCATATGCTTGTTCTACTACGTATAAGGTATATTATGTTTTGGTCACTTAAGGTGTCTGGGAGACTGCCTGTGTGGGGGTACAATGTGGGGTTGTTAGTTAGGATCCAGTCAAGGATGGATTCCCTTTTAGATTTTTTTTATCACATCTAGTTGGATTTTGGGCTAGCTGCTGGTAGTCATGGAGATTTATTAGATTACCTGGTGGTTCTGATATACAGGTGAACCAATCTACATTGAAATCCCCCAG
Organism: Protopterus annectens; assembly: GCF_019279795.1. Classification (NCBI taxonomy): domain Eukaryota; kingdom Metazoa; phylum Chordata; order Ceratodontiformes; family Protopteridae; genus Protopterus; species Protopterus annectens. Next base: position 714,572,652 of record NC_056730.1, on the reverse strand, counting down.
AATAAGGGTTTCTTGTGAGTATGTGGAAAACACCAGGATAAGAAGTCTTCAAGACTAGCAGGTGTATTACCAGGTGGACTATAGATCATAATTGTGGTGATGACCTTTTTAGGGCGAAGTTGAAGTTGTGAGATAAGTATGTCCCAATTACTGGGGGAGGGATAGGAGTTTGGTAATTGACGTACAGCTAAGCTGGACTTATACAGTAAGGCAGTTCTACCCCCTTTACGAAGTGGTCTGTCTTGTCTAATGATACTGTAGTATGGGATGAAGTAACAGCCAGAGAGATTGAAACAAAGTTAAGAAGAGCCTCTAACTGGAAAACCCCAGGCCCAAATGCAGTACCTAACTTTTGGTTGAAAGTATCAACGTCTTTGCATGAAGACCTAGCCATGAGAAAGAGCTATTTATATGCACACCCCAAACAGACACCAATCTGGCTAATAACAGATAAAACAATGCTCCTACTTAAGAGTGAACCTGCAATTTACCCCAAAAATTATAGACCAATAACTTGCCTTCCTACGATGTATAAACTGTACACGGGAATTGATGCTGACAGAGTTTATAGTCATTTAGAAGAAAACTCAATTATGGCAGTAGAACAAAAGGGCAATTAAAGAAAGTCATATGGAACAAAGGATCATTTGTTGTTAAAGTCATAGTGGAGAACTGTAAAAAGGGGGAGAATCTAAGTATGGCATGGGTTGACTACAAAAAAGCATTTGATAGTATCTCACATTCGTGGATAAAAGAGTGCTTAAAAATATATAAGATTGACTATGTTACAGTGACCATGAGGCAATGGCAGACCACTTTGCAATTAAACCATGATAAAAGACAAATTACTATCCCAGGGTTAAAAATTCAAGTGGGGATATTACAGGGTGACTCTCAGTCACCGTTGCTGTTCTGCCTTGCACTTAACCCATTAAGCTGTTTACTTAACAGCTTAGGTCATGGCTATAATTTGGCTCCTAGAAAACAACAAAGTCTAAAGACTTCTCATCGTCTCATGTCGATGATTTAAAACTCTACAGCTCATCAGATGTGGAACTGAAAGCACAGCTGCAGGTTGTCGAAACTTTTTCCAGATGATATTAGAATGTCATTTGGCCTTGATAAATGTGCAAAAGCAACCTTTAAAGCAGGAAAACTACGGCACAAGGAAAACATCAGTTTGGGACAAGAATGTGATATAAAAGAACTTGAGGAAGAGGAACTGTATAAATACTTGGGAATTGATGAAGGATCAGCAATAAAACTTGAACAAATGCGAGTAAAACTTAGTAAGGAATATTTTAGAAGACTTAAATTAATCCTGAAAACAGCATTGACATCTAGGAGCAAAATCCAAGCTATAAACCAATTTGCTCTTCCTGTCCTAACTTACAGTTTTGGAGTGATTGATTATACCCAGAATGTGTTGGATAGATTAGATATTAAAACAAGAAGGATGCTTCATGCTCACAAAAAAATCTATACAAATCAGTGCATACCAAGATTATATATTCCCCATTCTGAAGAAGGGATAGACCTCCTTGAAATTGATTACATGTACAGATCTGCAATTGTGGGACTCTACACATATCCGCTGACCACACAAGTCTCAAATGTAGTGAAAGTTTTGAAACATGAGGTGAATAAATCTAAGATGACTTCCCTGCTTAACTTAGCAGAAGCATATCACCATCAAGCAGGAAAGGAAATCAAACCAGAAGTAGATAAAAATCAGGCAGCAACTGAATTTACCAAAAAACAAAAAATAATATAAGGTGAAGTATCAGATGAAAAGTCAGGAAATGTGGAAAATGCATACATATAGTTGCTCTGGAAGAACCTCATGTTGATCAGGAGCAAATGCAGGAATGGTTTAGGAGAGGTGAATTTAAACCAAAAGATTTAAGGTTAATATTGGTGGCACAAGATAGTGGGCTACGTACACGTCAGTTTACAAAGTCCATTGAACACGTGGAAGAAACAGACAAATGTAGGTTTTGTAAAACCGAATTGAAAACAGTTGCACATCTCGTCACTGGCTGTGACACACTACTGGCAGAAGGACTGTATACTGAAAGGCATGATCATGTGGCAAGATTTCTGCACTGGGGATTGTTCAAACATTATGGTTTTGAAGTGGCCAAAAAACACTGGAAACATGAACCACAAAGCATCAGAGAAAATGATGAAGTCTACATCACATAGCATCATCCATTACCAACAATTCAAAAGATAGATGCTAGAAAACCAGATACAATAGTCCAAAAAAAGAAGACAAAAGTAGTATTGATCTTTGAAACTGCCATACCCAGTGACAAAAGTGTCCTGCGTACAGAGAGGCACAAAGTTATAAAATATCAGGATCTGCAAGCAGAAACGAGAGCAATGTGGAAGAAGGATACCCAGCTAGTAGTAGGAGCAATGGGTCTTATAAAAAAGAGTCTACAATCATATTTAGATATGCCTCCAATACATGTATCTCTGTACAAACTACAAAAGGAGTCATTACTGGACACGTTGCGGCTGCTGCGAAGAGCACTTTTGGCTGACATCAAAGAGTGAAACAATATTCATTTCATGAACTTTAATTGTACTTTGCCTTAGGAATGGAGTCCATTCCCGTCATGGTATTAGAAACCCAAAAGATTTGGAGAAATTAAAAAAATGGATTTATTAGGTCGTTAACCTAAAAGTCTTTTGGATTGCTTTGGTTAGGCTATTCGATGATCATTTTGATTTCCTGCCTAACAAATACTTATGAACCTACAATAATAAAGAATGTCAAAAAGAATCACAGCAAAAGCAATAAAAATATACAAATAAAACCTATATAAAATACACAATGAAACCATGGCTGTTACAACTATCCCCAAGGGAAAAAAGTAAAATAATTTTGTTTCAAGTCTTGAGACATGTGGTTTGGACTGCAGTATATACTATGAGATGAACAGCTGTATTACAAGCCCTCACTCAGGGTTAATGTTAATGTGGTCTGTCAGAGATAATGCACATTAGGCTCAGAGCATGTCAGGGCTGTCCAGTCTTTCAGGTTTTATTTACATTGGTCATAGAAGAGTTGGTGTATAAGGTTAACACAATATTTGGAAGAGGTCTATGAAGATAAGGGCATAAAGAGCAAGCTTTATATGTTCACTGATGACTGTATGTTGCTGGCAGAGGATATAAGTTGTGTGAGCCAAGGAGTACTACATATTGTTTGGGAATATACAGAGGTTTCAGGTCTACGACTTAATGAGGATAAAACAGTGTGGATAAAAGAATGGAAAGAATCCACCTTAATATCCTTTGGAGAAGTGTCTTGCTCTAAATACTTGGACTTATTTGTAGGAAGAACTTGGGGAAAAAACAGCAATATGGGTCAATCTGGGAAAAAAAAGTATCAGGGAACATTTACTTCCCAATTTAGATATGTTCTATACCTTACAGGGTACAATCTTTGCAATTAATACTGTGGTAGCCCCACAGATCCTACCTGTTATTAAAATGTACCACTAGAACCTTAATATCCTAGCATACTGCAGCTACAACAGATGCATGAGGATACAGTATTGGGTAAGACAGGTAGAAGACTAGCAGCATGGAAGGTTAACATTCCAAGGTGTCATTGAGTTTTGGATTTGCAGGACACCACTAGATATTTCCTAGCATTGAGTTTAGTGTAATATATTGATATCTTGTATGCTGACACATCATTAATGTAAGGTGTGGAGTTCAGGGATGAAGGGGAGACACTGAAAAGGTGGCTGATGTTTTGGGAGAAGGCTGTGGCTAAGTTAGGAGACTACATTTTAGGAGAATTACCAACCCACTCACTATGGCATCATCCAAGGGAAATCTGTTCTCTTATAAGTTTTGCACATGAAAAGTGGAAGAAGGTGGGACTGAAGGAATGGGGTCAGTTGAAAAAAGGTAGTGGAGAAGTCGAATTTAAATCTTTTGAAGAAGTCTGTCAGCAAGTACTTGTAGTTAAGCAAAAGTGGTTCAGTTATGTGGGAGTATACATATGGAAGAAAACAGCAACATCAAAATTTGATCCCATGAGAAAAATGGAAAAAGGTTCAGAAGAGTAAAGCTAGCACCTACAGAAACCTACGGGATTCTACAGCAAGACAGCTAAAATCAGACAGTAGGTCTCACTAGAATACGGCAGAAGGTCAGCATATAAAGGATAAAGAATGGGTGGAAATAGAGAGCCATCAACAACCTTAATACATGGCACAAATATAAAAATTAACAACTCTGATTGCTGTTACAACTATCACCAAGGGAAAAATGTAAAACAATTTAGTTTCAAGTCCTGAGACACAGAGGGTTTGGATTGCAGAGGGGTTGATACAGTTGAACAGGGAAGAATTGTTTGCAATAAGTGTTTGAGATTTGTGAAGCTAAATGCAGGAACTCTACATAAGGTCAAGTAATGTAGATGGGTAAGACCCTACTAAGATGAGCTGAAGCTATAGGCTAGGACGTACTGGGATCTACCCAACATGGGACGTGGCAGTATTGGCTGCAGGGCATTCAGCAAGATGCTGGTGAAAGGCAGAGGAAGCAGAGCTGCAAAAGAAGTAAAACGGGTCTTAACAAGCATGACTGAGTTTCTAGCAGCAAAGTACTGGACCCCGCCCCATGAAGTGCCACGTATAAACATCACTAAGGGCTTTTCATCCAGAAAAAAGGAGGTCATTGTCCCACTGTACTCATCCCTCATTTAGACCCATTAGAGAATACAACGCCCCATTTGGTATGCACCTCTGAAGACATCTGCAACAAATGGAAAGGCCGCAGGAATATCTCACTAAAAGAATCACAGGCCTAAAGCAGATGCCCTATGCTGACCACTTTAAAAAACTCCAGCTATACTCTGTCGCATATCGTCTACTCAGAGGCAATCTCTGCTTAACATACAAGGCCATGTCAATCCCAGAGCTGTTGGACATGCTACACTTAAAGAAATCCCAATCCCTCAGAGCCACACGCTCCAGGGATCTAAACCTTGTCATCACAATAAACAAAACATGCTGGAGGGATAGGTTCCTGACCCAGAGACCCCCCAAACTATGGAATAGACTGCCCATACATGTCAAACAGAGCGCCTCTTTGGCTCTCTTCAAATGGAACCTTGATGATTGGATGGGAGAAAGGAAATTCACCCTGGGGATCACGTCAGTCACCCTGCTAGACAGGGGTCCAGGGAAGTAAATAGTGTGGGAAGAAATAGCCAGGGAATTGTTATGGCTAGGCTTGTATAGGCCCTAGGGCCGATAGCCTAGTACCAGCCTATGAACTGATGAACCTATAAGATGTTACTTAGTCAGTTACATTGACAAGATACTTCATTTTTTTAAAATGGTTGGAAGTGATCTTATATTCCTGCAAAAGAGGGTCCCAATCTTTTGGACATTTGGTTTGATTTAGGAATGTATCTGACATAGTATGGGGCCACATAGCCCATTAGTATGGTTTGGCCTTTGAGAGAGGATACATCCAAGGAAAATATACAACTTATATCTTTAGGAACTGTTATTTTTATTTTTTGGAAATGGACATGCTGAACTATGTATATAGTGTGCATAATTTACTATTGTTTATGACATTTTTCTTTTTGAAATGTTTATATTATAAAAATTAATAAAGTTCAATTTAAAAAATATAAAACGAAGTCTGCCTACCTACCTTTATATTCCACAACATAAAATGCAAAATTACATTGGAAATGTACATTAAAATCATTTAGACACAAAAATGAACATAAAAATACTCACTTAACAACCAGGGACCTGGTTGATCAAAATCTTGAACATTTACCAAGCTGGAAAAAAGTATCCCACACAAAACCAAAAAAAAAAAACCCTGTAAAACTTCCAGACCTCAACAGTAAAGAGCAGCTCAGCCATGACAAGATCTATACACTGCTGCTAAAAAAAGAAAACTTACAAAAAAGCATAAAATACTTCACAAGTAAATCCAAATGTACATCACAATCCATACCCTACTCATCACTTCCTTCAATAAACACATTCAATGCTGGAGTCAAAGGCATTACAGTAAAGACAAAAATAGTTAAAAGACCCTCCTAATAAATGAAAAAGGTATACAAACCTATTTAAAAAGTCTCAAAATCACCATTATATCCCATGAAGATCATCACTGGCCATAAACTTAAATGTAGACCTCAACTCTGTCCACTGATTCAGATCCAAGCATATACTTGCTCCCCCAACTCCAAAATTTGGCCATGAATTTTAGTACATACCACTCAAACATCTAAATTTATAAGTTCCCTCTCCAGAAATGAACTCTCAACCAAAGTGGTTCTTAAACCCACTAAACACCAATGTAAAACAAAGACAAAAACTCATGTAACATAAATAAAATAACATATTTAATAAAAGTAAATGACTAACTAGGCCCTATCCTTTCTTGATGAATCCTAACCACAAAATGAAAGTTAACCTCCTCAAAAACTCAAGCATGCTCTCCCTCTCTTAACACCACATTCCAAACAATAAAAAATGACCCCTCCAAAAATTATCTCAAATAACTCAATTTAGAGTAAACATGAACTGTTATTACAGTATGCCCTGTATAAATTAACAACACACTACTACAACTAAAATAAATAGTACATAACCACAGCCCACTCAAAAGAAAAGAAAAGGAAAGAAAAAATATACACACACACACACACACACACACACACACACACACACACACTCTCACACACACTTGGGACTTGTCTGGCCAGACTTCTAAACCTTTTCACCCCTCTTTCCCCCTCTTGACTCAGAAGATGGCCTCCCATCTATACATCAGGATATCATGACATAAGAGGGCCATCCGTCTGAACCCCTCTTTATTTCTTTCTTGCACTGAAGGAACACAGACCTGGAAAATACAGACCACAAGCCACCTAGTTGACAAATGACCCAACGGATGACAACCCAACCAGAAGAACCTTCAAAGTTCCTCTTCATGCAATGAACACAAGTAAGGCAGAGAAGAACCTTGTAGAGTTAGGACAGATGGAAGGTAAAAGAGCAGGTGACTGGGTACTTACCCCAACCCCAGAATGGTAACAGTTGAGGAGTGGAAAGAGGGAAATATTAGTGCAACAGGGAACACTCAAAAATGCACAATTTCATAACTATAAATAATACATATGCCAAAAGGACTGCCAAAAATTATGAGAATACATCTATTGCAGTAAAATGTCTCCTTAACTACATGTGTATGTGTTGTACAGTACAAGAAAGCTGTAGAGATGGAGCCTATCCCCCAACAGTAATCCTTTTACTTTTACAAGTACTGTTATGTTGCATTGTCACATAACTTTATATCCATACATATATAGTGTGTGTGTGTATCACAAGGGTCAGAGTTACACAATTCATATATATGGACTTGAAAAGGACAAAGCAGTACATCTTACGGACTCCAAAATGAGTGCTTAGCCTATGGTATACCCTGCAGGACTGCTGCAGCAAAACCTGCTCTCCCCCCAGACTGGACATCCAAGTTATAATGTTTTGAAAAAGTATAAACAAATGACTGGTCTTACAGACACTTGGTGCAAATACATTCTTGAAGAAAAGTACAGATATAACTTCTCTTGTAGAGTGGACACTATCCTCCTTAGAGAATGATTTGCTGCAGTTTACTATAACATAAAAATATACTATTATTTAATCTATTTGTAGAATGGTTTGTCTTTTGTTCACAATATACCAGAGTCCTACATACAGCCATGAGTCACTCAGCATGCAACTGTAGGTCGAAGAAATCCAACCCTGTATCCTGCACAACAGGAAGCAGCTTGATAAAAGCTCAAAGCCTTAATCCTATCTACTGCCACACATTCAACAATTCAGTGCTGTAAAATAATATCAGAATGCAGTAGGTAAATAATAAATGGTCACGAGCAAGGACAATAAAACATTGGCAATAAAAGTAAAAACCTACCAGTTCCAAAGAAGCATAATGTTAAACAGATAAGATAAAGCTAACAAAAAGTCTTTCTGATTTCCTTTGCCTTCCTTCAACTAATTACTTTAGATGCCTGCACAGTTCCAAAATGCATAAAAGGTACTTAGGAAGAAAACTGGTAGTTGTGTGGACTGTCTTAAACATACAGCTGAAGACACAAGGCATAAACAAAGGTTCCTTTTTGTATATAGTCTGTGGTATATCATACTCTTTTCAGAACTGATTCAACTACAGAAAAATGCACCAGGACAAGTATTTTCTATGATAAAAAAAAATATTTTAAGTCTGTGGAGCTTTTTCAGCCTGAAGATCAGTTCCTAGTAGGATAAACATCGATGGAGAGGATGCCTGAGATGCTAACACCCTGATGACGAAGCATTTTATTGTGGAATCATCTGGAATTTAAATAAACACTGATAAACAAACAAAACTGGCACTTAAGTGCACCTTCAGTGATGAATAAGCAAATCCAAACTTAAAGAGATGACAGAAGTAAAAAAATAAATCACTAAATAAATATAAGGCAAGCAAGCTCCAATGGAATAGAGAGATACAGCCCTGACTATGACCCTGGTGAGCTAAATTTGATGGGAGGCTCAGGCACCTGTTGAAATGGGCATGACAAAAAAGATTAATAACATGGCTAAGCCAGTTCACCTCTCTTCTTAAGGAGGAGATGCAGTGTCTGCATGGGCGCCCCTGCCACAGCAGAATCTCTTGGGGACAGAGGATCACGTGATGGTGTTGTCTACAGGTCGGAGGAGGACAAGGTCATTTGATTACATATGTACAGAAATGTGTGCAAACATTCAACCCCTTTGATGCTTTGGGCATGTAGAGGGGGATTAGGGCCTATAATAGGGGAAAGCCCTGATGGTTGACTTACCTCCCCCAGTGATGACAAAACTAATAGGTCAATTGGCCAAGATGAAGTGGCTGATGGTCAACAGGCAGCAGGGGAAGAAACAGAAGACAGGAGAAATTGTCAGCAGTTGCATGCCTCTCAATTTTTACATCCACAGTTACAAACAAAGCCCAATAAGTAAATAAATAAATAATTGGTTAGGGAAAAAGGACCCAAATTAGGGCCACTTTTTAAAATGTTGGTCCTACTTAAAATGTCTGAAAATAATTGCCAGTGTTAAGGGGGGTGGAGCACAACTCTGAGAACAAATTAGGGAGAGCGCTCCAAAATCTGAACAAAAGACAAGTATGCAACAGTCTGTTTCTGAGCCCAAAGCTGAAATCCTTCTAAATTAGAAACTGCACAATTTTCTTGTATAAACATTTCCGGCTTCCTTTAATACAGACAATATGGCCGGAGACTGTTAGGGATCAAAAGTACATTCTTCATAGATACAGGGAAGTCAATGATGGGATACAGCACTCAGCCTTGCCGTTATAGTAGCATGTACTGGGGAACTACAAGCTAACTGCAAAAGTAAGATATACTGAAGCTGACTAAAGTACCTACGTGCATTTAGGATCACACTGTCTGATCTCACACTGAACAGCATTTTGTGAACCAGAAAACTGTGAGTCTATGGAATGGTAAAGGTATCTGTCTTCAAAGTCAAAGTTAAAACAAACTAAATTAAAGAAATTGGAGTGGGACTATTATGATTTTCAACTGGGCAAGTTTCTGTGTGGCCAAAAAGCGCAGCTCAAGATAAAATCCTTACTGACATAACTCTCCTTAATTCTGACTTCTCTCAGCAAGACAAATCTTTACAATCAATTAAAGGAGACATTATCAACAGTATTAATGTTGTTACTAATAAACAGGTTCAAGAAACAGCATCAAGGGGTGAGAAAGCTGGTAACAATCTGACACAACCTTGTAATCAAGAGGGATTGCAGTATGAGTTGGTAGGAGCCAGACCCAAGATTCTACTTGCGAGCAACATGGATTTTTTTATCTTTACCATTGAAAACAAGGTCATTGATATGTTCCACCAAAAAAGGAAACTTTCCACAGAGAGACAAGCGGAAACCAGGAGACCTCGTCGGTAAATCATCTGGTTGTTACTCTCTCGTGGCATGGTTTAACAGATGAAGAACTTACTGTTTGGAATAAAGGACTATCGTACATTCCAGTGACTTCTGCAAACGTAAGTGATATTTTGCTAGATTTGCAATTGTTTGCCCAGAATATTTCCTTGAAACTGTTATTTGGGAACAAAGGCTCCAACAAGAAATGAGAGTTCAGGAAACCTAGTGCTTTTAATCCACAATTACCAGCACATGTGGACATGTTTATATAAGTGTGTGAGCAGGACATTGTTCGCTACTTTAACACACCACATAGCAAACATTTTTATAACTTAAATGAACAAGAACGTAAAGCCTTAGAAGACCTTTTACAAAACAGGGACATTAGTATTAGACCTGTTGATAAGGGGGGGGTGCTGTGGTCATCCTGGATGCCTGTGAATATGATACAGCTATGAAAAAAGAAGTTATGTACTCACCATAATGTTCCATGTTTGTAGTCCACGTCACCCTTCATTCTAACATATGGGTTCTTAGCTGATCCTCGGCTCCGACTCGGCCTATTACAAAGCTCAAAGTCTTCTAATTGGCTCGTGGCTAGGTAGGTATCCCATAGTGCACCAGTACAATCTCCAGATCTTGTTTGCTGCTAAACTATAGAAAGACAGAACTAAAGCTATCCCGAAAGATTAACAATAATGAAAGGTTTCCAGCTTATTATGGAAAAATTATCCTGTCTCCAGATCCTTCCAGGATGGGGTAGGTTCGTAAGAATGAAGGGCAAGATGGACTACAAACATGTAATGTTATGGTGAGTACATAACTTCTTTATGTTCTGTAGTCCTATCTCGCCTTCATTCTTAAATATGGGACAGCGTCTTTAGCACCTTATTCTTGGGTGGCTCACGGAAAAATACTCCTGAGTACTGTGGAACCAAAGAAGGCTCTACCCCTAGAGGTCAGGTCCAATTTGTAATGAGTAATAAAGATATGAGGGGTAGCCCAGGTTGCTGCTGCACAAATATTGTCAACTGGAACTCTGGTTTGAAAGGTTGCAGATGTAGACTGGGATCGTGTAGAATGAGCCTTAATCTTGAACGGTAAAGGCTTTCCATTGGAAGAATAAATAAAGGAAATACAGCTCAAAATCCAATTCAAAAAGGTCACTTTGGAGACTGGGAGACCTAATCTGGAGTCAGAGAATGATAAGAACAATTGGTCTGACTTCCTGAGTTCCTTAGTCCTGTGAAGATAGAACCGTAATTGTCTGTGAACATTCAACTGATGAAATTTGCATTCTGTTGCGTTGGAATGGTTAGGGAAAACACAGGCAGCTCTATAGTTTGGTTCAAGTTATTATGAGAGCAAACATTAGTGATAAAAGATGGATTTGTGCGAAGAGACAGACTATATTTGTGGAAAATCAAATAAGGGAGCTTGATAGACAGTGCTTGTAACTCTGATACTCGTCTAGCAGATGTGATGGCTATTAAAAACAAAGTCTTCCAAGACAGAAGCTTCAGTGGACACAAATGAGCAGGTTCAAAGGGTGGAAAAGTTAATTTGGACAGAACGAAGTTTAGATCCCAGGAAGCTACCAGTTCCTGAAAAGGAGGTCTGAGCAGAGTAGCACCTTTAAGGAAAGTTTTACACAATCTGTGTGACATCAGGTTAGACATATGTTGACCCAAATGAAAATTAGATATCGCTGCAAATACACCACATAGGTTGTATAAATCAAAGAAGGAAAGATAGGTTCCAACAGAAGAAAAGGGGGATGGCGGGTGGGTAACCTGGACTGCAACAGTGAATACACCCGAACATCTACATTTAAGGTAAGTGTACACAACTGTACTATGTTCTTCGTGTTTCACTGTTGCAGTCATTACATTTGGGTAGAATCCCAAAGCTATGGTTGGGAGGCTGGGGCTAAACACCATTAGGTGAGGCTATAAGGCCCTGCAGCACTGCAGTGGCAAAGCCTGCCCTGGACTTAGAGTAGAGAGGCAAATGTTAATGCTTTGTAAAGGTGTGAACAGAACTCCAAGTAGCAGTCTCTAGAATGTCCTTGGTTGGTACTCCTCTGAGAAAAGCTGCTGAAGTAGCTGCAGCTCCGGTGGAGTGAGACCTAATGCCCTTGGGCACAGGTTTGCCATGGTGTAAGTGGCAGAAACGGATGCAATGGCCTATCCAATTTGAAATTGTCTGCTTTGAAATAGCCTTTCCTTCTGATCCTGCAGCATATGACACTAGTAACTGCTCAGTTTTTCTTAGAGCTTTAGTCCTGCTCAATTAGAATCTTAGCTGTCTGTGTATGTCCAAGGGATGCAGAATTCTTTCCCCTTTGTTCTGTGGATTTGGATAAAACGTTGGCAGATGAATTGTTTGGATAAGAGCCACATTGGAAACGACCTTAGGCAATAAAGTAGAATTTGTCCTCAGACACACCCTGTCTGGGTAAAATATGATAAAAGGCTCTACAGCCATGAGGGCCTGTAGCTCTGAAACTCTTCTTGCTGAAGTAATTGCTAGTAGCAGAGCTGTCTTCCATGATAAGAACTTTATATCAGCGGTAGCAGCTGGTTCAAATGGAGGCAGGGTGAGCTTTTCCAACACATAATTGAGGTCCCATGCAGGTAATGGTGATCTTCTAGGAGGCCTTAAATTTTTGGCTCCTCTAAGATACTGCTTTAGTAAAGGATGAGAAAAGACTGGTGGCTCTGTATTGTAATGAGCCGAAATGGCTGAGGCATGGAATTTGATTGATGAGAAAGACAGGCCTTTGTCAAGCATCTCAGTTAAGTATTGTAACATCTGAGGAATATGTGGTTCTGCTGTATCAGTTCCTTGTGCTTGATTCCATGCACAGAATCTCTTCCATTTGTCAGCATAAGATTTTCTAGTACTAGGCCTTCTGGCTTCAAAAATGACATCCATCACAGCTTTACTGAGAGGTGTCGTTTGTATGATTACAGGATTAGCCATGCTTCCAGGTTCAGAGTCTGTAGTTGATTGTGCAGGATCTGTTTGTTTTGCTGGGACAGTAGTTGTGGTTTTTGAGGCAAGGTCCAAGCTGGGTATTGAGACAAGTTCCTTAGGATTGGGTACCAGTATTGGCAGGGCCAGTTCGGGGCAATTAATATCATCTTTGGCTTCTCTTGTCTGACTTTTAGGAGGACCTTGGGTAGAAGAGGCAGAGGAGGAAAGGCGTAAACTGATAGTTTTTTCCAACTGAAGGATAGGGCATCCACTTTCCATGCTTGTCTGTGATAAGTCCTGTGCAGAATCTTTTCAGTTGATAATTTTGAGGAGAGGCAAATCGATCTATGTCTGGGCTCCCCCATGTCTCTGTTATCATGCTGAAGACTTGTGGATTTAGTTTCCACTCATGAGGATCCATAAGGTTTCTGCTTAAATCGTCTGCCAGAATGTTTTGTTTTCCTGGCAGGAAATGAGCTTGAAGATGTATTTGGTAGGTCAAAGTTGTGCCCCACAGTGCCATGGCTAATCTGCAAAGGGGGTATGAGTGTGTGCCCCCTTGCTTGTTTATATACTACATGACTGTGGTGTTGTCTGTCTTTATCAGTAGTTGTCCTGGATGAAGTAAGTCCTTGAAGGCTGTAAGGGCATTTTGAACAGCTAGCATCTCTTTCTGGTTGATATGTAGATGCATTTGATTTGGTGGCCATATGCTCTGAATGCATCTTACTGCCATGTGGGGCCCCCAGGCATAATCTGATGCGTCTGTTGTTAAGGTTTGGCTGGCAGGGGTAGAGTGAAGGGCCGTCCCATGTTTTGGTGACAGGCCTTTGCACACCATAGAAACTCCTGTTGCAGGCAGGGAATGAGAGGAATCATTGTTTGCAGACTGTTTGAATGTTGACTCCATAAACGTTTTACGTACCATTGAAGTTTCCTCATATGCAGTCTTGCAAATGGAATTAGTAGGATGCAGGATGACATGAAGCCCAGAGCCTGCATAATTTGTCCTGCAGAAGACTGGGTTTTTGTTGCCATCAGTTTGAAGTAAGAAGTCAGTTGCCTTTGTTTGTCTGGTGTGAGGTAAGCCATCTGGGCAGTTGTAGTCAAGCTTGCACCCAGGAATGTTATCTTTTGAGAGGGTACCAGTTGTGATTTCTTTTCGTTTATTGTGTACCCTAGGCATGTTAGAAGCGTTTTTCACAAACACCAGGTGTCATAGAAGAGTGTCCTTGTTCTCTGCTTGAATGAGACAGTCGTCCAAGTAAGGATATATTTGAATACTTCTTTGTCTGCAAAATGCAATTACTGGTGCCAGGCACTTTGTAAAGACCCTGAGCGCAGTAGATAAGCCAAAGGGCAGTGCAGAGAATTGGTAATGCATTAAGCCAGCCTTGAATCTGAGGTGCACGACTGTCTTATTGGGACATGCAGGTATGAATCTTTTAGGTCTAAAGTCACCAGCCAAGCATTCTTGCCCAGCATGGGCAGAAGCTGCTGCAAAGTGAGCATTTTGAATTTTGGAATGTCCAGGTATGTGTTCAAAATCTATAAATCCGGTATTGGCCGCCAGACCTTGTCCTTTCTGGGTACCAAGAACAGCTTTGAGTAAAAACCTTGTCCTTTTTCCTGTTCTGGTACTGTCTGAATGGCCCCCATATCCATGAGGGACGTAACCTGTTTCTGTGCGTCTGCCCATTGATTTTTTGGCAGATCTGGCCAACCATTTGTCATTGGCAAAGTGTGGAAATGGAATCTGTATCCCTGTGATACAATGTTTAGTACCCACTTGTCCTGGGTTATTAACTGCCAATTCTGAGCAAAAAGTGCTAATTTCCCCCTATGGGTGCTGCCAAAAGATAACTGCTTGGTGTAAGCAGAGGGAAGTCATTGGGATTGCTTTCTGTAGGTTTGCGCTTTATCTCCTCCAGATTTGGAGGCGGAAGCGCCCCACTGCTTTGACCTGTACGAGTCTTGAGCCTGGTACCTGGAACCCTTAGGGCGTCTGGATTTGCCCCTTTGAGATTTGTCTGACACAGGAAAGGACCAATTTTTTGTAGGCCAGTGTCTACTGAGTATTGGTGGCTGCACTTGTAAGAAATCTTTAACAGTTTGCATAGACTTAGCTTTGTCTTCCATTTTCTTTAAAACCTCTTCTGCCTTAATACCAAACAGAGAATCATGCTGTAAAGGTGCATTTAGCAATTTAGCTTTAACATGATCAGGCAAATTTTGTTCCTTTAATCAGGCATGCCTCCTAATCACAGATCCAGTAACTGCGGCCCTGCAGGAGGCCTCTAAAGAATCAAAACCATATTGCAAAGTATGCTTTCAAACTTTTTCAGCTGCATGCAATAATTCCTGCAATTCTTTATTTTTTGCACATTCTGAAATCAACATCATTTTCTGTTTCAGCAATCCCATAACATGTTGTTGGTACTTAAGCATATGAAATTGACAATTTAAGGCCCTGATTGCCAAGGTTGCAGATGTATAAACTTTTTTTCCCCATCTGTCCAGTGCCCTAGAATCTCTGTCAGAGGGGGTAGGGTTTTTTGCTGTTGAGGCCTTAACTCCCTTTGGACCCTGTGAAATAGTTTCAGGATCAGCAGCAGGGTTTCTAAATAAAAATTTATGTAAGTTGGGGACTCTGTAATATCTGTCAGGCTTACTGGGAGCCGGAGGTAAGGAGTCAGGGGTCAAGCTTGACTCCGAAAACACATCATCCACAATGTCTAAAACAGGGGAAATAGCTAAAGGCTTGTGTTGAGGGAGAAGAAGGAAATCCCTGAGCTTCTTTTTTTGATTCTGAGAAGTCTTGACTCTCCCAGTGAAAATGCTCCCTCAAAGTATGCAAGGTTTCTCCAAATGAATAATCCTCAGGAGGAGATGCAGATGGAATAGACTCCTCAGCATCAGAATCCTCATAGGGAGGTATAGATAATTCTTGATCAGAAGAGGAATCAGAAGAAATGGAAACCTGATCTGAAGATTCATAATCAGTGTCTTGCCTAGGCCTCTTATCTGGAGGGGAATGGGTACCCCTGATCAAGGTAATAAGGTCTTCAGCCATTTTGATCATCTGTTTTTTAGGCATAGAGGTCTGTGCACATGGCTCATGCATCTTTTTTTAGGTTTAGAAGTTGCTTTTGTCTTTGGTTTTGCAGCTGTCGTCGGTTTGATGTACAAATGTTGAGGTCTGAATACTCCCTCAGAAGCCGGTGCCTGCTCAGCGGCTCTGGACCCATCCGAGGGAGATACATCTGTCGGTCCAATACCTTGAGTATCTTGCGGCATACCGGACTCCACATGGGTGTCGGTAGAGGCCTGCGACTCCAAGGTAGCGGGTATCAGGGGCTGCGAAGGCGCCTCACTGAGTACCAGCGAACCGGCGACTGGCTTAGGAGAAGTTTCGTCGTCGGTTTTGGATCTCGACTGCCTTTCTCTGTCCTTTTCTTTGCATTTTTTATGTACTCCGGTAGTTGGATTGCTATCCAACGACATTTCTGGATAGTTAAATCTGTTTCCAAAATACTTTGATGCAAAAATATACCGACTCTTAATAGTGCGTTGGTTAAATCTAGCACAAAACCAACAGCCAGGCATGTTGTGATCAGGGCCTAGGCAAGGAATGCAGTATAAATGGAAATCCTTATGAGGTATTTGCTTCCCACAAGTAATACAATTATTAACTTTTTCTGACATCAGTAAAAAGCAAGAAAACAGTTTCCCCAACAGGGTACTTAGCTTTAGTGAAGACTTCGGTTCTGAAACTCAAACTCGAATATTTCAGTAGTCAGCAGACTAGCACTTGCAAAATGCTTCTGCTTCGGGCACCGCGTGGCAATAAAGACTAAAGAAAATGGCGTCGGCTGCATGTTTTATACCCCTGACGACCTGACATCATGGAAGAGAAGACAGCAACCGACGCAGGACCCAAGACTTTGGAATTCAGGCCGACTGAGGGCAACCTGCCAGCAGATTACCCAAATGTAATGACTGCAACAGTGAAACACGAAGAACATCAAGTGCGTCTCTCCGTGACTCCCCTGGGGGACAGGGATAAGGGAAAAGTAGCTGCTGCATTTGGAGATGATCGGACTGGCGAAAAGATCGCAGCAAGGCCATCCCCATTTGTCTAAAATCTGTTCCGCTAATTCTTGCTTCAGAGACCACTCATGAGGCATCAAGATTGCCCGGCTGAGTTTGTCGGCTATCACGTTGGTTGTCCCTGGGATGTGTGCTGCCACTAGAAAGTGCTGGGAAGCTATCACCCACTTCCAAAAATGAATCGCCTCCCGACAAAGGGGGTAAGATCTGGTTCCGCCTTGCTTGTTGAGATACCATACCATAGACATGTTGCCTGATTGGATTGCTATCATCCCAAAAGGAAGAAGGTCATGAAGTGCTTGCAACTGTAGAAGCACCGCCCTCATCTCTAGGACATTGATATGCAGGTGAGCCTCGTGATCTTGATCTTGCCATGTGCCTTGGACAGTCCTGCCTAGATAATGACCCCCCTACCCTATCTGTGAGGCATCCGTGGTCACAGTAGCAACAGGTTGGTGAGGAAGGAATGAAGTCCCTGTCATTAGTTAGTCGGTTAGAATCCACCAATGGAGGTCCTTTTTGCAAGACTCTGTTAAGATGATATGGTGGGATAGAGGCAGCTGCTGAAAAGACCACTGGGACGACAGAAGCCATTGAAGAATTTGCATATGTAATCTGGCCAGAGGGACTAGCATTATGGTGGAGGCCATGGTCCCTAAGAGTTTCAGCACTGTCTTGGCCTTGACCTTTTGAAGAGGAAGTAAACAGAGAATTTGTTGTATGAGGTTCTGTGCCCTTTCTGCAGGAAGACGAGCTAACATGGCAACTGTGCCTACTTCTGTGCCTATAAAAGTCACAAACTGAGAGGATGATAAGGCAGACTTTTCCCAATTTATAGTAATCCCCAACAGGGCACAAAGCTGGATCATGGAATCTCTGTTTTGAAGGAGTAGATGCCTGGTGGGGGCAGTCAGGAGCCAATCGTCCAGGTATGAAAACACCTGGAATCCTAGACATCTCAGGTGAGCTGTCACTACTGATTTGGTAAACACCCTGGGGGTTGGGGTGAGACCAAAGGGCAGAGCACGAAACTGGTAGTGACTGGCTCCCAGCCGGAAGCGTAAGTGGCTCCTCGACAATCTGTCCATTTTTATATGGTAGTACGCATCTTGGAGGTCTATTGAGCACATCCAAGTGTCTTGCCTTAACAGAGGGAGTATAGACTGCAGTGTCACCATCCAGAACTTGTCCTTCTTTACGGATTTGTTTAGTTTGCTGAGGTCCAAGATGGGCCTCTAGTCCCCTGTACGTTTTGGCACTAAAAAGAATCTGGAGTAAGTTCTGAATCCTACCTGGTCTGCGGGGACAATGTGGATGACTCTGTTTGCGAGCAACTTTTTCACCTCTACAGTTGCTTGATCCCTGTGATTGGGTGGAACATCCAGGATATTCTTGGGAATGTGAGGTGGCAGAGAAAAGAGTATGGAGTAACCTCTGGTGATAATTCTTTGTACCCATTTGTCTTGGGTGATGCTTATACAAGCTTCTGGATACAAAGAAATGTGACCCCCGACTGGCTTCAGAGAAGCACAGCCGGGCCCCACATCAGGAGCGCTGATTGGGACGACCTTGAAACGAATCACGGCCTCCCTGATTTTGCGGGATGCCCTTGCCCATGGGGTGATGTCTACCATTTGCTCCTCCTCCTCTGCCTCTGAAGGAGGTGTCACCTTGTGCATCTGGGAAAAATCTCTGGGACTTCTTGAACAACATCTTACCACCTCTCTGACCCTTGGAATACGGTCTAGAGGGGACAGTAAAACGTACTCCCATGGCAGACAACGTTTTCCCTTCTTACTCGCACCTGGTGAGTGTGTCTTTTACCTTAGGTCCAAACAACGAAGAACCATCAAAGGGGGTGTTGGTAAAGGTAGACTTGAATGGCTCCACAAAATTACACAAGCGCATCCAGGAGTGTCTCCTAAGGGAAACTCCTGAACCCGCTGCCCTGCTTGCTCCATCAGCTGCATAAGAAATCACCCTCATGGTGGAGTTAACAATGAAATTTAAGGTGGACAACTGAGCAGACACCTTATCAGGGACTCCTTCAGTAGATGTACCTTGTAGAGTATCTCCCAACTCCTTAAGGAAATCTCTTTGAAGCCTCGTAAAATGCGTTACATAGTTCAGCAATCTGAGTGTGAATGCCACTGACAAAAAGATACGCTTCCCATAGTTATCCATTGTTCAAGACTCCTTGTTTGGTAGATGGACAGATGAAGAAGTCTCCGCTAGTTCCTTCTTAGTGGCCGCCGCCACCACCATGGCATCTACAGGCACACGCTTGGATAAGAATTCCTTCTCTTTGGGAGCAGACAGAAATTTATTGGGTCTCCTGGGAACTGGCTCCATGGCATCAGGAGTCTCCCACACCTTCCGACTAACAAGGTCTAAAAGTTCATCAAAAGGTGGAGACACCCAAGAGGCTGAAGGTTGAGACCCGAAAGCCTTCAGGTACACCGACTGCTCATCACAAGGGGTAACAGTGGGCCAGCCACCCCTCTGCTTAAGGATCTCCAAGATGTCTACAAAGGACACATCATCAGAGGATGACTTGGGGGACCCTTCTGACTCCTCAAGGTCAGTGTCGGAGGTAAGGGAGTCATCCTGGGAGTCTACATGCTTCCTCTTCTATGTCCTCTTCCGAGAGGGCTACTCAGAAGGATATTCCGGGGAGGTCTCGGAAGACTGGGGGCCACCAACCGGGGGCTCCTGAGGCTGCGGGTCTCTGCTGTCGAGAGAGAGAGTAGGTGCTGAGACAGAGGTTGGTGCCCGAGGGGGAAGAGTGTTGGTACCCTTGAGTGGAGCTGCTGAGTGGGACAGCACATTCCTCATCATCAAAAACGCAGACCTCTCTGGCTCCAAAGACCTTCTCAACTCCGAGGAGACAGAGGAAGTCATCGACTCCAAAGCCATCAGCTCCGAGATAGATGTAGGATCCAAGCTCACCCTAGCCAATGCACCGAGAGGGAGACGCGGAACTGAAGAGGTTCGGGTGCAAGTGTCCCTGTCGGGGCCGACCGGTAAACTTTGGCTCCGAGACACCGCGGATGGCACCAAAGGTGTCGGAGCAGAACTCGGCTCTGAGACAGCCTTGTGGGGAGCTGGAACCGGGGGTTCCACAACCAGTGGTACCGAACACTCTGGCTGAAAACCTGGCAAGGCTTGGAGGGGGAACCACAACAGGGGAAAATGGACTCAGGTGGCTCCAGGACTGACTGGATTGGAGCAACAGCATTTTTGGCAAGCAGATGACTTCAGGAGTCTAAGCACTACTCTCTCCACATCTTCTGATAGGCTCCTGGAAGATCTGGAAGACAGTGTGGGTGATCTGGACCTCTGCAAGATTGGGGACCTTAAGGTTGGGGAGACTGGCAAGGGATCTCTGGACCAGCTCCGATGTAGTCTCTCAGTAGTCGACTCCGAAATGCATGGGCCCAAAACTGAAGTCTCAGTATCAATAACCTCGATCGGCTCTGAGGCCAGTGGAGCCGAGGAGGTAGGAGTCTTATCCTGCTTAGGAAGTTTAGGAGGCGGTTCCGAAGCACCGGATGGTGCTGGGGAATGCCTCTTGGTAGGCTTCATCTTCTCTTTTTTGGAGGAATGAGATTTTGAGGAAAAAGAAGAACTGGCCAAGAAGGAAGGCTTGAGGAGACCTTTCAATATTAGTTTGTTCTTCCAGTCCTGGAGAACCCTGGAGCTGAAGAAATGGCAAAATAAACAGGTTTCCTGCAAATGAATGGCTCCGAGGCAATAAACACAATTACTATGGCCATCCTTAATTGACATTTTCTGGGAGCACTTTACACATTTTTTAAAACCCAACAGTTTATGGTCTTTTGCCTCTTTAGACATGATAACTGGTGAAGCAGAAACACACAAGCACAACGAGGACTAGGTCCTCTAACTTAAATGGGCCTAGCCCTTACTACACTAGCAGACACACACCACAAAGACTAGGTCCTCTAACTCAAATGGGCCTAGTCCTGGGGAGAGAGAGAAAGGACAGATAACTAAGTCCTCTAAATTAAATGGACCTATGTAGAAAGTATAAGACTAGAGGGTCAGAAAACTATCAACTAGACTGCACACATAAATTTGAAATATCTAAATGTCCAACATGTCTCAAGAATAAATATACACTCAAAATGCTAAGTCATAGAAACAAAAGGGTCGGAACTATCAAAAGAACCTGCACGCAAGCTGAATCGCTAAATATCTAAGTAAGTAACTATTTAATTCCACACACTCTAATACTAAGGAACACTGCACACGGAATATAGCAAAATAAGCGGAAACACGCACTTTAACCTGAAACACTAAATATCTAAGTAAATAACTAACTAAATTCCAAACTCTCTAATAATAAGAACTGGCACACAGGATGCCAAATGAGAACAACAAGGGCCAACGGCCAACTAGTTCTCAACAATTAAGTAATATAAAGTCAAGAAGAACACTTCAATAAGTCTGAAACTACTCTAACACTACTAAACTCTAACTAGAGCCAAATAAACCGCTCAAGTTAAATGGCAATATAGTAATAATAGAAAAAGTCTTAAACTTAGCCACGGCCAAGCAAGAAGCACATCTGAATTTGTAGACACGGCAAATGAGATCTGGGGATTATACTGGTGCACTATGGGATACCTACCTAGCCACGAGCCAACTAGAAGACTGAGCTTTGTAATAGTCCGAGTCGGATCAGAGGATCGGCTCCGAACCCATATGTAAGAATGAAGGCGAGATAGGGCTACAGAACATCATATGTTAAATGTAGATAAAACTTATGTGAAGATAAATAAGCTGAAGGTCTCCAAGATACAGACATACATAAGAGATACACTCTATGACTTGTTGATGTGCAGAGCCATAGATGAGCAACTGTTTCATTTTTTACTTGTTGAACAACCGGTTTTGCCAGTCATTAAGGGTCTAGCCAAGATACATAAAGATCCCAATCACCTCCCTATGCACCCTATTGTCTCAGGTACTGGTTGGGCAACAGAGCCGCTATCAATGTTTGTGGAAGCGAGACTGAATGAGGTCTTATTGACTATTCCAACAGCATTAAAAGACAGTCACCATTTTTTAATTAAATTGCATCAGTATATGGATGGCATAGGCAGTGGATTTGACTGGACACTGGTGACTTTAGATGTGAAAAACTTGTTTACCACAATACCCAATGAGTTTGGGTTAGATGCCATTAGTAAAGTACTTTATGCTAAGAGTAGTTACAATAATTATAGTATTGTGCTTATTTGCACCCTTCTAGAGCTGGTTTTGACAAACAATGTTTTTATTTTCAAACAGGATATTTATTTGCAGAGGTGAGATGTCATCAAGAGCACCGGTGCAAATTCTTATGCTAACTTGGTAATGTATGACTGGGAAGATACCGACTTTTTAACAACAATATTTTGTATGTTGAACACGTTAGGTTTTACCGCCGTTTTGTGGATGAGATCATATTAATTTGTGGGGTGACAATGTTTTACTACAACAGTTTGTAACTCACTTGAATAGCACGACAGACTTCTTAAGGTTTACACTGAAAGCTTCAAAGACTGCCATTGATTTCTTAGATGTACAACTTATTGTGACTCCTCGGGGTACTATAGACACCAAGTTATATACGGAAGAAGGAATGTTGGAAAAATAGCTTGCTGCTTTATGACAGCATGCATCCTAGACACATTTTTCCCAATATCATCAAGAGTCAGTTCATAACAGCCTCCAGACTCTGTACTAAGAAATCTGACTGTGTAAACACAATTAATTCTCTTAGTGAATTGTTTTTAGCCTGAGGTTATAATAGGAAGGCAGTGGACAATGCTAGAAAGGAAGTATTAAATAAGAGACATACGGATTTTATGCCATATTATTCAAACAAGACTGTGAGATCCTCAGGTAATAGTTTTACAGCCACTGACAACAAATGCAACACAAGGTTTATTACTAAGTATACTAATGATGTAGATTTTATATGCAGTATTGTATGTAAGAATTGGCAATTTTTGACCAATAACCACAAAACAGCAGAAGTGGTAGGTCATACACCCAAATTTAGTTTTTGGAAAAGTAACAGCCTTAAGAATTTTCTCTGTGATCAAGACCGAAGACAGCCTCCTAGTTCTAAGAAAGTAGGTACATATCCATGCAAGACCTGTAGAGCATGCCCTGTTATTGCTAAAGAACAGATTTGTCAGCATCCATTAACTTTGTTTTTAAACCTAAGTGCTATGCAGACTACTCTCCTGCACAAGTTGTTTATTTAGCTACTTGCAGCTCATGTTCTTGTTTTTATGTAGGAAAAACAAATGGAAATTTTAAAGAGAATTTTAAGACATTTATGTGACATCAATAAGAATGATATGAAAAATGCACTAAGCATTTTGCTGAAAACAAAGGACATAAGTTTTTCTTTAAGGTTCTGAGGGACTCTTAATAATCAGCTGGAGAAAGCAGAGTTGCAGTGGATACTTAGGTTGCAGGCTGACAAGTACCCTGGAATAAATGTTAGTGTTTGTGTAAGGCCAGCTCTGAAAGGGTGCAAATTAAACTAATTTAAATGAATAATAATTTTATTGAATTTTACAAATGCTTATACTTTGCTGGTGCTTGTTAACTGTACAGGGTATAAGAACTGGAGATGCATTCAGTGTTTATGGATCTGAAGAAGCGTTAAATACGTGAAAGCGTTTATCCTTTGTTTTTAATAAATTTATGCTTGAAGTTGTGGTAGCCCTGTTGTTTTTTCTTCATTTGGTTTGCTTCTCTCCAACTTAGGATTCTGTGTGCTAGCTGGCCTTTTGTTACACAATTATCAAAATAAAGTTTGATGAAATTATGTTTAGCTGAAAATATTTTGCCAAACTATATGGATAAAAAATAATTCCTGATTAAGTGTATGTATATGGAGGGTAAAGCCCTCCAACATCATCCTGAGGTGTGTGTAGAGAGAGGCTCCTTATATCCACAGAAAAATATAACCTACTCCAGAACTACAGTATTTTGGGGTACATTATATATCTTCTGGGGTACATTATATATCGTCTGGGGAGGAGGATCTAGAGTATCTGTACTTTTTGGCAAAACTTGTTTGATTTATCATAGTTCTGATGAACTGTAATTCCCAAATTCATTCTCTGCAGATTTGATTTGATTTGATTCAAAATGTCATCTAGATATGGCTAAAAGTAAATTTGTTTTTTTAAACATCCATGAAATCATCACATTTTAAGAAATTACATGAGTACAAATACATTTATAGAAAATAAAATAAAAAGATTTTCTGTTAGATGTTTTCTTTTTAACAATTTTAATTCACCCTGCTAAGACATACTGTAGGTGGATTGGACACTCTAAATTGGCCCTAGGTGTGAGTGTGTGTGCGTGTGTGTGCCTTCTGTGGAAGTTTGGGCGCCGGGCTGGCAACTCAACACCATAAAAAACTCCACTGCCAATCATGAGCAGACAGGTGATCCGCTGTGGCGACCCCTAACCGGAAAATGCCGAAAGAAGAAAAAGAAGAATTCACCCCAGTTAACATAAACTGCTCAGTTCCTGCCTTTTCTTAAACTTCATTCCTCCTCCTGAACATTATTACATTTGCAGTCAGTTTGGATTTTGATTTCCAAGACAAAAGTAAATTTTTTGAGTTTCTAGAAAGGTGAAGACCGGTGCCAAACACTTTGTACAAGCACTGGGTCTGAGAAGAAACTAAAATGAAGAGCCAGAAAAGAAAATGCATCACATTTAAGAATTTATTTTGTACAGTATAAAAAAATGGTAGGTGTGCAATTTAAAAGGCCATCCCATGCTTGCTATGTTAGCTAAAACTGTCAATAACCCAAACCTTTTACCGTAAACATACACGAGAGCCGATAAATTAAGGATTAGCTTCTATTTGTTGTCTTTCACTGGTGCTGTATAAAGTCTTGAATTAAAGGCTACTCCCCTTCTGTTCTTATGGTAAACGGAGGCATGCTTTATTCTATATATGCTGACAGACCACACACAATGAAACATGTATGTGATTTCATGGAGTTTGTGGAAATGGACCAGGAACAGAAAATTGCTTAAATTCTACTGCATAACCTCTGGAAAGCAGATACAGATGTAATATGATGCTACATAGGTAAACAGTGCTGGAAACCACCTCGTCTTGGAAATTTATGGATTGTCACATGGAGAACATGTAGAAGTGGTGTATCATTGCTTTCTGTCCTTCTGATGACACTTTTGTTTGAGGGAGGCCCAATATTTCTTTCTTCAAGGAGTGCATGTGAACAGACACAGGGACATAATTAGTCCCTGAAGTGATATAGATACTCATGTCACCACACAAGGGGAAGTGTTAGGCTACTAAAAATGTGCACTCATAGGATGGATGCTGGCAAGAGCATCAAGCACCCCATTGTTTGCCTTGATGATGTCCACTCCAGACAGATCTCATCCTAGGAGACTGACCCCCACCAAGGAATGAATGGGGTCTAGTCTGATATGGATGTTTTTACTCCTGGCAGACAGGGGAAAGAACACAGTAAAAATACAGACCAGGAAAGAAATTACACACACAGGATATCTGCCAAAGTTGTGTGCAAAACTCTTATGAGAAAATTATTTGGGTAATTTTGAATTACAAATGAGGAAAGTAAAGGGAAATAATTTCAGGAATGTACAAAGAGGCTAACATGAAAAGATGGCTTAAGCAAAGATAATAGGAAATTAAATTCTGTCGTACTTTTTTTTCAAGGGAGAAATATGTTTTGTACATGGTATAATATTCAAAGCTACAAAGATAATCATGTTAAATCAACTAAGAAAACAGATACTTGACTGGATACATCTGGGAAGAGTAAAGTGCAAAGAAAGAGAAAAATATCTTGCAGAAGATACCACTGCGGTGGAACAGACTCCCTATTTACAAAAATCAAAATTCATCCCTGTCAATATTCAAGTGCAACTTGGATTTATAGAACAGAAAATTTACAACAGGACTGCCCCTGTACTACTGATGGAGATAGGTAACTCCTAAATGTGTTATCCCATGCATGGGTCCCCTAAAATTTTCTATGATATGATCCCAGTCATTCTCATTGGGGTAATATATAGTTATCGAACATGGGATGGGTAAGGCTAATCTCTAACGAAATGGGATAGGTTAATTTGAGAACAAAAAGCAAAACTGGCTAGGCTTAAAATGGCTCCTAAAGGCAGCAAGCTTAGTACTTACCTACGAACCTATAAAAGTTATAGTATACTTATCAGGAATTTCAGCCTTAATAGAACAAGCAGTATAGACTTGTGCCATCTGCAATGTGTACCATAAAAGCAACTCAAAGAAGAAATGCTGGCATATCCAATATCAGATCTTTAATGTAACCCAATGAGCACCGATTTGCTTCAGTCTTATAATCTCATGCATGTGGATTATTATTTCTAATTCCCTAGAAATCAAACTCCACACACACGCACACATACACGCACGCACAAACACACACACACAAACACACACACACACGCGCACACGCATACATGCGCACACACGCACCCACATACATGCAAACACATGCACATGTATACACACACATACACACACACACACACACACACACACACACACACACACACACACACACACACGCACATGCACACACACATCAAAGAAAGTGTAATCACTCGGTAGTGTTTACATTCATGTAACTGGGCCTACCTAATATTACCAAATGCAATATTAGTCCACAATACAAAATGTCAGGAAAATAGAATATTTATGCATAAATACAAAATCAATTGTATAACATCAAGCCAGTGCTAACAGCAAACCAACGGACAAGTGGAGAGAACAATCCAACCAATGAAGAATCTCATAAAAAAGCAGTAGTAGTAGTAGCTGCAAGGACTGTCACCTCGTAAGAACAGAATACAGAAATGTTTTTCAGGGTCTTGGTCTCTCCTCACCACATCTGTTAATGGTCATAAGGCTGAAAAGCACAACACCTACCTAAGCTACATTACTACATTATTTATGACTAAACATCAATGGCGGTAGTGTTGTTACCTCACAGCAAGAGGTTCTCCCGTTTGATTCTCTGCGTGGCTTGGGAGTGCCTTCTGTGTGGAGTCTGCATGTCCTCCCCGTGGTTGGGTAGTGTTCGAAGGTTGGGCATTGAGCTGGCAGCTCGGCATTTCGTAAAAATCTACTGTCAATCACTAGTGGACCAGAGTTCCACTGTGGCGACCCCTTACCGGGAAAAAGCCGAAAGACAAACAACAACAACATCAACACAACTAAAGGAAATGTTGAAAGAAATTTGCAGAGACAGAAACAATGCTATGATGGAAACTGCAGAAGAGCACCAGATTTAGAGATTGAAGGTGGGCTAAGAATAAAAAAGCCACTCAATACTTCACAAGTCTGAAGTTGAATTAGTTGGTAACTTAAACCAGGTCCTTTATTATTTATGGGAAAAATGTAAAGTTTATAAAAAATGTAAATATATGAAATGGCTAAATACATAAAAATCAAAGTTCAGAAAGAATTTTGCATTTATTTACCTTTTGATTTTTATACGGGGAAAGACATACAGAGACTACTGCTGCTCACGTTACTGAGCTAAAGTAGACCAACAGATAATTTGATAAGCTACATGATAATGAAATAATTTGTGGATCATACAATTAAGAAACAAGGGGAAGGTAATTAAGATAAGCATATCTGACCTTATGAAAAGCTATGTCTATGTGCACAGCAATTTAAACTACTATTACACAGTTAAAGGAATTAGCTGACAAAAAAATGTGTGTCTATGAGATAAACCACTGGCCAAATAAACAAAATCAAAGATGAAAAAATAAATACAGGGTGTGCTGCAAAAGTAATGGATGTGAAAAAGACAGACACAGAAACAGCAATGGAGATGAGGAAAATCAGCCATGAGGTCACCTGTACATTTAAAATTCAAGCCTCAAATACCACATTTGTCTATAAACATGCCTTGGATTTATTTTATTTATTTATTTACTTGCAGTTTGTTTTCCAGGATAGACCATTGGGCTACAAGGAGCCCATTTTCAATAGAGTCCTGGGGAGAAAAGCTCCAGAGAAATACAAATACATAGTACAGAAAGAGCACAAATCCATAATATACATTTCAATTAAATGTTAAAATACATACTTTGTATAATACAAACCCATATTGCACAATTCAAATAGATGTTACATAATGCAGAAATAAAAGATTTTCGTTAGGAAAATTACATCAGGTTAATTCAGTAAGTAGTATTTTTTTAAGGGAATTACAATGAAAGTTTGGAAAGTTAGGAAGAAAGTGTAATAGAATTAGGTTGGATGAGAGCAAGAACATTTCCATTGTGAAGTAAGGTGAGAGTGCAGTGAGGTTTTAAACAAGGAGAGACTGCTGGTGGTGCGGATGGGACAAGGGAGAGAGTTCCAGAGGCGTGCAAGAGAGAAGGACATCAACTGATTCCCAGCAGGATGTGTTGGTTTATGCAATTTAATTAGGTTTTGGGAATTGGATCTTAGGAGTCTATCTGGTTTATGCATTTCAAAGGTATTTGCTAAGGAGGGGCAGAGAGACGGGTTATGAATGAGTTTGTGTGCTTGGATGAGCTGAGTATATGTGAGGAAGTTTGGTAATTCTAGCCAACTTAGTTGGTGAAGGGAATTACAGTGGTGAGAAAAGGCTCTATAACCTGCTGCAAATTTGGATACTTTGTTATAACAAGATGAAAGTTTTGTTTTGAGGGAAGATTGTAGGCTAAGGTATGGGATGAGGTATGTATTAGCTAAAGTAATCCTGGTGGTGGGAGAGATAAGCAGACTAATTTTATGTTTTATATTTGCTTCTAGATGCTCATCAAATTTTAGTTGATTGTCAATGATAATTCCTAGTAATTTTGTGTCAGAATTTAATTAGTCCTGCAGAATACATGCTAGAAAATGGCATAACATGTGTAAATGAAAAAAATGTGTTTAAAGTATGCTGAAGCTGCCGAACAGAAATATGAATTTAGCTGTTTAGTACTATGGAAATGAAAATACTTAACACAGTGAAGTCTGAGAATGCCTCTAAAGAGACAAGAATGAAAGTCACACTGTTCTCAAGAAATGCAAAGAATTAACAGACATAATGTTAAATTTAAACCAGACATAGGTGCAGTGTAATATTTTTTGAGGATATTTTTAGAACTTTGAGGTTAGATGGTACTGAACAGTGAACTGTGTACCACATACCTAGCAAATCACCACAGTTTGATCATTAGCATTAAAACTATATATCTATATGGATATGTAATGAGTGATCATATGATCACTATGCCATGCTGACCCCAGTGCTATCGGCGTGTTTGTGTCGAAACACAGAACAATGACAAGTACTGTGCATGTTCAGGGGATTACCTCGGAGCAGACTAAATCAAAAAGAAGTACATTTATGGGGGGAGCAAGCCCCCCTGTACACCTCCATATCACCAGCTAATTATATATACTAACTCCGAGACTGCATAATCCCCAGGGAAAGGGAATATTTCCCCAGCCATGGTTTGTCGATCTCATGAATGTGTCAATCATTCATTTATGTCAACCAAATGGTGTCGGCCACACAGACATCAACATAGTAATCGTAGGATCATTCATTATACCCCTATATATATATATATATATATATATATATACACAACATATATATATATATATATATATATATATATATATATATATATATATATATATATATATCTTATACAACAAACATCTTACATTAATAACATTTTGAGAAAATCCAAGAGGATTAGTTTGCTGGCCCTTTCTTAAAATCTAGCAAGCCTTCGTTTATGTAAAATAGTTGTGCTGAGTTTACAAAGTATTCAATAATGATGATAATAATCATAATAATAACAACATTTACATTCTTACTGTATCAGCTGATATCTACTAGTTACATCAATCGGAATTCAGCATGTTTGTCTATGAAATCACTCATCTGGGGATATCTATGTGCAAGTACCAATGAACACTGTGACATATGTCACCACCTATATAAACATATTCAGTCCCAAAGTTTGCCAATTTGCCTTATGCCACCAGCAAACACCTTCCTGCAAGTCAAGAAATAATAATACATATAAGACACTATATTTTTAAACAAGTA
Organism: Protopterus annectens; assembly: GCF_019279795.1. NCBI lineage: Eukaryota > Metazoa > Chordata > Ceratodontiformes > Protopteridae > Protopterus > Protopterus annectens. Next base: position 714,542,386 of record NC_056730.1, on the reverse strand, counting down.
AACAAAAAAAGAAAATATACAAGACATACTATGTGGAATGTCCAAGAGGAGCAGCTAGCAGAAGAACAACTCATTCATAGGGGACATCAAACACTTTCCTTGAACCCTCAAAACAGCTCAGTTTCCAAATTCTTGGTGAAGACAATAATGCTTGGTGAAGGACTGCATCAAAGGCCAAGTGGCTAAGGAGCAGATATCTGCAATGGAGACATTCAGGAAGCAAGTACTGGAGGTAGGTAATTCTACAGTGGAGTGAGCTTCTAATGCAGCACTTGCCAGAGTGTAATTATACACCTAGAAACAAAAATTAATGCAGTTGGTAATGCTTTGGATAGTGTCTGTATGTCAACTGCAAGCTCACTCTTCCCTGGTGAAAAGTTGTTTCAGGTGACACATTAGCAGACAGTGGAGGCTCACTCTCTCCCTTGCTTTCTGCCACTCCAAAGTACACCACATTTTTTTTTTATTCATTTAACATTTGTTAACTGAAAAGTCGACTTGGAACGGAGCCAATTTTCAGCAGAGGCCCGGGGAGAAATGCTCCAGATACGTCTTTGTAATGTGGGAGGAAACCAGAGCACCCGGAGGAAACCCACACGAATGCAGGGAGGACATGAGACTCCACACAGAAGGCACTCCAGCCGAGAATCGAACTGGAGAACCTCTTGCTGTGAGGCGAGAACACTACCGCTGCACAACTGCAACATCCATATGCCACCACATGCAAACAGATTGACTGGTTCAGGAAAACCTAAAAAACTACCCTTGTTAAAAAGCATGTGCTAATCTCCAAACACAAACTGCACTGGTAAAAGACCAGACATGGTTTCCAATATACAAGGGCTTGAAGTGCAGACATCCTGTGAGGAGACATTATGGTCACCATAAACAGCATTTTTAAGAAAGAAAAGTTAAAGATACAGAATCAACAGCCTCAAACTGCAGGTGGGAAAGCTTGTCAGCCACAAAGTTCAAGGTTGATACAGGGGAAGGTCCTTCAAAAGAGGATAGAGAAGCAGCACTTGATCTTGGAATGGCCTGATCAGCTGCTGCTGGGTCATAATCCTGCCCTCCACAACATCCAATAACTGACACATGCAGATAAAAGAAGGAATACACAAGACCAAAATCATACATGTAACTGATGTTTTAAGGTTACCTGAAGGCGTCAGTTAGAGGATACTATTTTACCCAAAATGAGAACTGTTTCCATTTAGAGGAATAGGTCTGCCTTTGTCTATTAGTCAATCATGTCTGACATCCAAGTCAAAATACCTGATAAGAGTACAGGGTCCACATCAAAAGCCAGGCCCTGAGGTGGAATTTTGCCCCAGTTGTGGGGAACTTGTTTGGTTATGACTGAGAATGTCTGCTATATCTCCATGGACTTTAAAATTGAAAATATTTCTTTCTCAGCTGCCACTAGGTGTCAAGACTGAGTTTTAGTTTCTCTTCCATGAACTTTGTGATGACTTGTACAATATAGCAGAGGAGGTTGGAATGAATGCAGAAATGTTTATTTGCCAAAAGGGGCAGGAATTGTCTTTTCTTCATCTTACCTAGCAGAAGATGGGGAAAAAGCACATTCTCTTAAGTGGCAAAATATGTCACTCTCTGACCTCATATACTGTACTGCTAATGTCTGGCAGCACAGAAAATTAAGGCTATAAATTGTTAATGAGCTGCTTCCCTGTAGTGCAGGTTTGATTCCTCTATCTTCCACTTGCTTACTGTTTGACTCTGAGCAAGTCACTTACCAGCAGAACTCTCAACCTCTTAGCACAAAAATCTGGACAAAGCCAAAAATAACAGGGGCAACATTTTATTTATTTATTTGACATTTGTTAACCAGGTTAGTTCAACTAGGCTGCAGAGCCCTTTTTCAAAGGAGACCAGAGGAGAAAAGCTCCACAGATAAACAAATATAAAAACAAATCATACAATATTAACATACAAGTGTATATACACATGAGAAACAGAATACAACTTATAAATGAACAAATTAGAATACAAGAGTAATATTGAAGGTTTAAACAGCATCTAACAATTACCAGTAGAGAGAAATTCAAGATTGGTAGAATATCATAAAGACCTTACATGAGTAGCTGTGGTAAAGTGTGAGAGTTGAGAGGGGAAGAGTAGAGGGACTAGTTTAGGTGGGAGTGGGACAATAACAGGTCCAGGAATTAGTACGCAAGTCCTTTAGAAGTTTGTTGAGATTAGGGAAGTTGCCATTTGTTCTAAGGGGAAGTTTGTTCCAGGCATTGGCAATGGAGTGGCTGTATAAAAGTTTTCCAATATTATTGTTGGGTTTGTAGATGTCTAAGAGGTGTAGGACTGTGCTGCATAGGTTACATTTAGGTGAATAGGGAGTGATGAGGTCCGTGAGGGCAAGGCAGTGGGAGGAATGATTTAAGATAGTGTGTGTGAGGTGCAGTTGGGGAAGAAGGAGCTGGTAGCCCAAAAAATAAGGACAATTTTTAAATATTGCTGTTATAAACTTAAGATAGTTGCTAGAATGAAAGGTCTTGTGTTACCATAGATTTTTCTGAAGGATAAGAAGTCTGAAACTCAAATGACTGTCATTATTTAGTGAATTCAATCCTCAATGATTTGCCATAAAAATCCAGAAAACTCAGAAATTTTATGAGGATCAGACCAAAATTATGAAGCAAAAATCTGGACATTCTGCGAAAATGTTGACAGTTGAGAGGTATGCTTACCAGATATTTCTCATGGCCTGAGTCTGAAAAAATCCATGTGGATCAATGTTATAGACCTATATCTCGCTTTATGTGCCCCAAAAGACCTAGTCATATTTGACCTCTTATGTCTTTGAAAAAATGGTGGTTCTACACACACCTGTATTAGGGACCTAAATGCACAGCAACAAATAAACAAGACTCACTGTTGGGATTCCTGAATCTAAGTATTTCCAGCCTACAGAGTAACTTACCACTACTGGCTAAAGTACAACTCTGACTACCTTTAAGGCTATCCTTGATAAGTAGATAAAAATGTATACCAGGGTTATCATGTACAGCTCTGCTTGATTTGGGAGGTGAGCACTATTAAGCACTTGAAAAGGGAAGCATGCACTTCTAAGCGTGTCTGCTTAAAGGTGTAAATGATTAGGCATCTTGTGGTCCTTGTGCTCACTTGCATAGTATTTTTCCCATGTTCCTACACATTTGCTTGTTTAGTTACTGCCCAACAGACTGGTTGTCTGATAGTTTTAGAATAGGCACTGAATGCAGCTATTTCCCTAAGGATTTAAAACCAGTATCACTACCCATAGCTCCAACTAGCTTATCTAAATGTTCTATAAGAAGGTACAACAATCCCTTCATTTTGCATGAGTCTTTTTAATAGAACTCCAACAGCATTCATCATCTCCCCGATCCTGTGGTCAGGCTGCTAAGGATCACCTTCTCTGTATTCTACCCTGGGTACTCCCTCCCTGCCTATATACTCAAAAGGAAGAACAACTGTTTTTACCAAGAAGAACTCCCTGAATGTTTGCCTGCTAGCCCTGGCCTACTACTAAGCAACATACTGCAAGGACTCCCTATATCACACTGTGTATGAATTATTCTACCCTGAGTACTCCCTCCCTGCCTATATACTCAAAAGGAAGAACAACTGTTTTTACCCAGAAGAACTCCCTGAATGTTTGCCTGCTAGCCCTGGCCTACTACTAAGCAACATACTGCAAGGACTCCTATATCACACTGTGTATGAATGTATGTAGCCAAAGAAATTACCTCTATACTCATTGCTTCGCTACTAATTATTACCCATTTTTCTGCTTGTATGCCCTACTGAGAGTGCGTTCCTTACAGCAGCCTACCACGGACCATTCACTACAGCCCCCCCCCTCCTAACGCTATACCCTTTTAACCACTTAGTTCCACCTAAGGCCTTTTTATCGCTTCTTACCTTTATCCCTTATTATCACTTTCTACTACCACTAGGTGGCAGCACCCTATCACTACATACCTAGAAAGAAACTAGTTCTTTAGTGGCTTCTGCACCCAACGCTGGCTATACTTTCCATTTCTTTTTAACAAATATACATACTCCCTACCTTTTTTTCTGTTTTTTTACATCCACTCTCTCCCTGCTATATCTCAAACTCTCTCTTTCTCACCTTGTTAACCTCACTTCTGTGTTCCCATATAGCATACAATACCTACCCACCTACCTTCTTTATTGACTCCTGTTGCTGATACTTTTTTCTCTGATCCTCTATCTTGGATTGTTCCAACCCGCTCCGTTCGCCCTGCGGGCTCACTCCGCTCCCCTACCCTACCCCCAAATCCCACCCACCCCCAGTGCATCTACACTTATACTCACCTAACCACTCCTACTTCCTCCCTACATATTACACCCTCCCCTTTCCCTACCACTCCTACTTCCTCTTTATCTATAATACCTCTCCCCTTTCATCACCATCTTCTACACCCCTATAATTCACCTCCTCACACATCACACCTCCCTTCATATTTAACAACACAATATATATTTCTAATCCCTTCTCCCAACACTACATATTCTACCTTAGCTAAGCCTCAATATGCTTACAAAACTTCTTTCATTCTCAATCCAACTATTACTACTTCTGAGCCTTACTTATATCCACTACCTTTCCCAGCCCAATACCACAAATCACACACCATTACTTCACACAACCAGCTCACTCCCTTCAACTCACTTACACTCATTTGTCTCAATCTCCTCAGGACTATATCCCATTTATACCCATCTATTTTTTCACTACAAACTATCCTCTACTTATAAACACTGTAACCCCTCTTTAACCATCAATATCTACTCAAACCCGAAAATATACAATATACAAACAAGGCAATCCAAACATCTCATCAACATAATCCAACACCTAACAACCACACTACTATCTGGAGATATACACCCTAACCCAGGCCCAAACACTACTTCCCCTACATCTAAATCCATCCTATTTGCTTCTCTAAATGCCCAAAGCATAGTTAACAAAATCCCCAATCTCCATGCCTGGCTTCTCAACAACAAACCTGACATCTTAGCTATTTCTGAAACCTGGTTAAAACCTCACATAAAAGATATTGAAATAGTGCCACCAAACTACTCTATTGTCAGAAAAGACAGGGCCCACAAGAAGGGTGGCGGGGTAGCTCTACTCTACTCATCCACCCTTTCCATTACTCCCTACAACAAACCCATTCCTCACTTCTCCAATGCTGAATTAGTTCTAGCTCTGTTTCAATTAAATAAACACAAACAAATTTGCATAGCCTCACTTTACATCCCCCCTGGAGATAATACCTCTGTACTTGAGGATATCCTATCCTGGCTTTCTACCAATATCAGTAATGAAACCATTCTCATGGGAGACACAAATATCAATTGGACTTCCATTAATTCTCCTACACACCCCCTAAACATCAACCTATATAAGTACTCTCAGCTAATCAACCTCAGTACCAGGCCCTCTAAAGACTTCTCCAGTGGCAGTACCCTAGACTGGATATTAGTCTCTCACCCCCACTACTACACTGATAGTGGAACTCTTCCTGACTCCCTCAGTGACCACCTTCCCATTTTCACTAGACGACTTCCATCTCCATTACATGTAACTCGTAATTACATCACCACTCGGAACCTTAAAAACTTCAACCCAATAACCTTCTCAGACTCCCTAAAATCAATAAACTGGAACCCCCTAAAAACACTACCCTTGGACAATGCAGTTGCACACTTCAATACAACTTTCCTTAATCTACTGGATAGTCTTGCCCCCATAAAAACCAAAAGAATACGAAACAACTCCACCCCCTGGCTAACAAAAAACACACTAACTGTCATGCGACTTAGAGACAAAACCTGGGCACAGTACCAAAGATGCAAAACTCCAACCACCCTTAATGAATTCAAAACACTCCGCAATTCCGTAAAAAAACTTATCACAGCAGATCGACAGAATTACTTCTCCTTACTCCAAAACAACCACAAAACCAATCCTCAAAAATTCTGGAAAGGCATCACTACCCTCCTAAAACCTGGCACAGCAGAAAACCCAACCCCAGACCCAAATGCACTAGATATAGATTTAGCTACCCAATTCAACTCTTTTTTCATAGACTCTATTACCAAACTAACCTCATCCTTCTCTAATAACACCTCACCCCCTGCTTCTGCATCCCCCCTCTTGTCATCCCCTTCATCTCCAATCACTCAACTCCCACCATTCTCCCTAAAACCCATTCCTACTTCTACCATGAGAAAACTCCTGCAAAACTAAAACCATGCACCAATGCCCCCGATAACATTCCCTCATCCTTCCTCAGCATAGCAGCCGAAGCCATTGCCTTCCCCATCAGCATCCTAATCAATCGTTCTATCCAAGAAGGGCTTGTACCCAAACTCTGGAAAAGGGCATTCATCATTCCCCTGCACAAAGGAGGCAATAATAACAATATTACTAACTTTCGTCCCATTGCCATCCTCTCTCCTATATCAAAACTTCTAGAGAAATGTATTCATCTTCAACTCCTTCCCTATCTCTTAGATAATAACTTACTAACTCCCACACAACATGGATTCAGACCCGGCCACAGCACCATGACTGCCCTCCTTTCCTTCCTGGAAACTGTAAATAAGGCCAGAGATTCTGTATCTACGCTCTTTCTTGACCTCTCTAAGGCCTTTGATACTATCTCTCATAACCTTCTCCTAACTAAACTATCTAACCTAAACCTATCCCTTTCCTCTCTCAATTGGTTCACCAGCTATCTCTCCAACAGGCAACAAGCTGTCAAGTGGAAAAAAGCCATCTCCTCTTTCCTTAATACACCCACTGGTGTCCCCCAAGGTTCCATTTTGGGTCCTCTCCTTTTCAATATATTTATAAATGATTTCTTCCACTCAATACCTCATGCTAAACTTATTCAATATGCAGATGATTCCACAATTATCTGTTCAGCCACATCCATCCCTGCTCTCTTAAAACTGACTCAAGACGCCTTTTCTACCACAGAACAGTGGATGATGGACAATCATCTAGCACTCAATGCATCAAAAACCAAACTTATGGTATTTACCCCCTCAAAAACCAACACCATTGATAGAAAACTATTTTCCATCGCTAGCCAGAATAACACACCTCTTGAACTGGTATCTGAAACCAAACTACTAGGAGTCCAGATTGACGACCAGCTTAAATTCAATAACCACCTACAACTAAACATAAAAAAAAAACACCAAAAACTTGGCATGCTCTATCGACACAATCGATTCCTCACTAGATCTACTAAGCTCACTCTTGCTCCTACATTTCTCATCCCTTCCCTCCTTTATGGTGCCCCTCTGCTAAAAAACCTACAATCCTCTCTCAAAACAAAACTGTCCTCTTGTTATAATAAAATTGCCAAATTTGCAACTAGCCACAAATCATCTACCCATCACTGTGTATCTCTCCACAAACTTAACTGGCTAGAGCTTCCCAACAATCTCTCCTGCACTCAGCTTACTTTTGCTCATAAACTAATTTTTCAGCCCTCCCTCTGTCCCTCTCTCAGCTCTACCTTTAAAATGCACCTGCCACAAAGACTCCTAAGATCTAATAACCAAAACCTAATAGAACTGTACAAACCCTGTCACTCTCCAGGACAAAACCTCCTGTCCTTTGCCCAGGCACGCCTATGGAACTCCCTTCCTCCCTCCATCCGTATCACCACCAACCTCCCTGCTTTTAGAAAATTACTGCACTCACATCTAACATCCTCATGGGAATGCTCCTGCTCCCACCCCTCCTAGCCTATTCTTCACTTCCTATGGGCAGCTTTACCATATATTACCAGACACCGAATAATAAGCCAACTGTAATGACATCTTATAATTCTTTTATTCTATGATTTCACTCAAGAAACTATATATTTACTGCAGCAATGCTTTGTTTTGCTACAAAATGTAACCTTAACATTTTTATTATACCTGCTTAAATCTTAGTATTTCTACATAATGGGGAAAAAAAAAAAAAAAAATTTCCTTTGTAAATGCTTAATCTTTGTTCTGTCTTGAACCCACAAATTACCACAATTGTAAACTGCTGTAATCTTTTTTGTTTACCAATGTTTTAAAGCTTTGTCTTTAACTTACAAATGATTGAAATTGTAAACTGCTGTAATCTCTTTTGTAACCTTTGTTTTGGAGCTTTTCTCCCCAGGACTCCATTGAAAAATGGGTTCTTATTGGCCCAATGGACTATCCTGGTAAACCAACTGCAAATAAATACATAAATAAATAAATTAATCTATGTAAGTCTGTAAGGGTTTGGCTGCATGCAGAAAGGGAAGACCCATTAGAAGGTTGGTGAAGAATGTCCATCACCCCAGGCCCTGTCAAAAAGGGTCCAACACTAAAAATCAGGTCTGCAAGGGTATGGTGGCTCTGATACCAATGAATACTGACAGTAAATGCACCACCTATGTATGGTCGCCACTTTTTCAAATGCCCAAAGTGGGGCATTTTTGGTACAAACGTCAGATTTTGCAGGCCAAAACATATCCATGGCCTGTAAAAAGGACAGAACTTCTTATTCTTATTCTTGTAGCATTTTACTTGCTTATTCTGTTTCTTATAACATTTAAATGTTTCAGATAGAGAATAATTGTTTTGTGCAACTATTACATAAAATATAGGAAATAATTTTGTCCTAAAATCTCAGGACATTTGCCATTTTTACAATTTTTTTGCAGGACACAAATGCCCTAAGAGAGACTGTCCCTCGCAAAGTGGGACCGGTGGTAACCCTACACCCATGTTGTCAGTCTGTAAAGTACTGTGAAGTTTGCTGCCCCTTCTGAGCTTGATGATCACTATAACGTCCAGGCCCTGACTCTGGGTCCTCAACAAGGATGCACAAGCTGAGACCTTCTAGGCTTTCTCCATGGGTAAAAAGAACCAAAACTAGAGACTTACCAACTCTGTCTTGACAAAGGATTTTGCCTGAATGGGGATCAGAAAGGACTTCTTTCACTTACTGTCCCCTTAGGGGCTGCATCTATGAAAATGTTACAAGATGGCTGTCTTCAGGAAGGCCTTGGACAAGAGCTGCTCATTCAAATACAGGAACATCAAAAGATCTTTAACCTGCAAAGCTTCAGACACCATGGCCAAAATTTTGGTAATGACTGTGGACATCAAAGAAAAGCCAAAGGGAAGTACTGACTATGTAGAACAAACCAGAAAAAGTCTACGTGTTCCAAATGCTTATGTGCCAAAAGCATCCATTGTGTTCAGTAACACCACCCAGGTGTCCTGTAGAGCAAAGAAATTATCCTTTGTAAGACGGACATATGGAACTGAATGCATTAGATGTACCAGTTGAACTTGCTGATGTCCAGAAGGAGATGTGAACTGTCTATCCCTGCTGGGCCTAGAAAAAGTTGAGAGTAGAATGGCCAATCCTCGTCAGGCAGCCTCTTCTGAAAAGTAGGGACTGGGTTTGTCTCAAGAGAGCTTCTGAAATGGACAAATCTTCTGGCACAGCTCTTTCTCCAGAAGACGTCTCAGTATGGCAAAATTTGGCCACTTAAGACATCTGAAAAATCTGATATAGAAACAAGCAAGAAAAATATACAGTGTTTCACCCTGAAAAATGTTCTACCCTAAGTGGTATACTACAACTACTCCACCAGAACAGCTCTCTGCTCTAGTGACAAACATCTCTTCTCAATTCACAAAGTCACAACAAAGTAGGAACTGCTCTTTATTCCAACTGTATTTCAAAATCCTGGAACTCAACTTCCCATCCATTCAAACTCTTTAACAATGAGCATATTTTCAAAGATAAATTAAAACTGTTCCTGCTTGACTCCTGGTTATGCCAATGCTATTCCCCATGCTAAGTTATTCTTAAACTACCTCTCCTATGTTCACATCCATGTCAGTGACTAGCTCTTCTCTCTTATTTTTCTGTCTACTCCTTATGTCAAGATGCATATAATTATATCTGACTTAGTGTGCTAGAACTTAACAACTGCACCTAGTGTTGACTATGTTGCTGCAAATTATACTTGTTTATTTCATAATTATATACTTTATCCAACCTCATTTTGCATGTAATGCTGATAATGTTACACAAGCATTTTGAATCTTGTATAAGTACTGCCGTAAATACTTCCCATGGAGCTTTGTATATAATACTACTAAGTGTTACTACAGTATTCCATATGTTGAATATGTACTATTGTTATCATTTCTTGTGGAGCTTTTCTTCCTGGGCCTCTGGTAAAAAGGAGCTTATTTCCCCAGTTGGACTTTCCAGTAAACAAATACATACATACATAAATAAATGAATGATAAATAAATAAATATCAATCCAACCAGCAAAGCCAATTCCTTAAACGAATTGTATAAATCAGCAGTCTCCAACCACCGGGCCTCGGACTGCTATTGGGCCACCATACAAAGAGTGAAATGAAAAAGTGAATGTGTGTATGTATGTGTATGAGTGTGTTTATGTATATGTCTGCGTGTGTGAGTGAATGCATGCATGAAAGCAGAATGTATGCATGTGTGTGAAAGAAGAAGAAGAGACTGTGTGTGTAAGAGTCGAAAGAGTGAGAAGTGAGATCGATTGAGCTGTTATTTTGCACTTGCTAAGCAGGCTTTTGCTGTTTAGTGAGTGTAAAATAAAACTGAAAAAAGTGTGTGTGTATGTTTCTGTCAGCATGTGTGAGTGAATGCCTGCATGAAAGCAGAAGTGACTCTGGTGTGTGTATGTGTGTATGTGTGTGTGTGTGTGTGTGTGTGTGTGTGTGTGTGTGTGTGGGAGAGAGAGACAGCGGGAATGATCTTGTGTGAGTGAATGCATACATGAAAGCAGAAGTGACTCTGGTGTGTGTATGTGTGTGTGTGTGTGTGTGTGTGTTTGTGTATGTTTCTGTCTGCATGTGTGAGTGAATGCGTGCATGAAAGCAAAAGAGACTGTGTGCGAGAGAGACAGTGAGAACAGTCTTGTGGGAGTGAATGCATACATGAAAGCAGAAGAGACTGTGCGTGTGTGTGTGTGTGTGTGTGAGAGAGAGAGAGAGAGAGATCGAGAGAGAGGAAGAGTGAGAGCGATCTTGTGTGGGTGAATGCATGCATGAAAGCAGAAGAGATTGTGCGTGTGCGTGTGTGTGTCAGAGAGAGAGAGAGAGAGTGTAAAGACTGAGAGTGAGCCCTGGCAGCAGCAGCAGTGGCAATGAGGTTGGAATACCTCTTGACTATACCACTCAACCTCTCGCACAATAAATCTGGACACAGCCAAATAACAAGGACAGATTTTAAATATTGCTCTTACAAACTTAGAAGTTGCTATAACAAGGTTACCATCAGTATTTTCTAAGGATAGGAAGTCAGAAATTCTAAATAAATGAAGCCCAGAAGCCCACATACCATTCAATTTCTCGCACAATAATTGAAGAGGAGAAAAGACAACAGTGGTAGATTTGTGGTAGTAAGAGGCTATTGACATGGGAGGATGATTGCACTGGCATGTATTTATAGTCCAACAAAATGTCTAATATGGAGCTTAAGAAGAATTTGGGAGAGATAATTAGCTTTCAGCAGGGAATATTACATATAATTGGGGACTGGAACTTGACTGGCTATAGTGAGGATGTATCAGAGAGAGACAAGGAAAATATAACAAAAAGTGGGTAGATTTCTTAAGATAGTTATGAAAATATTTCTTATGGAAGATGTGAATTCAATAGTAGGAACTCAGACAGAATTTACATATTATTCCCCAAGGTACCATAACTGCGCAAGACTGGATCTAAATTATATTTCACAGGAATATGTGCATTTAATTGAAAGCTTTGACACACATCCAATAACTATTTCAGATCTTGCACTGACAAAAAAGAAGAAAAAAATAATATGCTTAAGTTTAAAAAGGTTGCTGTTAAGTAGCTATTTTTTCAAACCTTCAGGGCACAAAAACTTTTAGGACAATGACTTGGGCAACAGAAAGTAGAAGGGGCTGTCAACAAACTTAGGGTACCAATGAGAAGGAAAATAACCACAGATGTCACAGAGGTATTAGAGATACTTTTGAAATTGTATGAAAATTCATATAAAACAGAGGAATGTGGAGACCAAGAAAGAGCACAACTGGAAATATTCACGGAAGACTTAATTATGCCAAGATTAGAGGAGGAGGAAGCTCAATAACTAATAGTTAAGATAGGAGGAGATAAGATAAAAACTGTGCAGTCTAATCAATCTGCAGGGAAGTCTCCAGGAACAGATGGCACTCTTGTGGAAGTCTGGAGTTAGAAAGGAAGAAAGTGATAATGATCTGGAAGGTTTTGATAAATAGTATTTTAAAAGGAGGGGAAGCAACAGTGTCTTGGACGAAAAATGTGGTGGCTGTATTACCCAAATAATGTAAAGATCCATCATACCCAGCCATATACAGACCCATTTCAATTTTAAACTATGATTACAAAGTGTTTATATCTACACTAGCTAAATGAATGGCAAAAGTGTTTCCGAAATTGATAGGTATGGATCAATGTGTTTTTTTGGAGGGGGGGGGGGGCAAACGTTTGACAACATTAACAGAACATGATCATCCAGAGGGAAACAAAATGTAAGAAAATACCACTGTTGTTGGTGAGTCTTAATGCAGAGAAAGCATTTGACAGAGTAAGCTGGGATTTTATGATTAGGGAAATGTAAGCCTGATACAATAATACGATTAAATAGAACACATGAGAAACTGGAGGCAAAAATTAAAGTGGGAGGGTACCTCTCTGTTAGGTTGTGTATGAACAGAGGAACTAAGCAAGGGTCTTTGTTATTTATGTTATATTTAGAGCCACTGGCAAAGAAAGTAAGAGACCCAGAATTTAAGGATATAGTTGGTATGATATTCTAGAAAAGTTGGCTTTATTTGCAGATAGTATTTTATACTTGACAAATCCAGAAAAGGACATCTCAGTGTTGTGGGACAATCTGAGGCAGTTTCTAGTCTTTTCAGGATTTAAAATTAATGAAGATAAAACAAAGGCTATAGCTGTAAATTATGTACCCACTCATGACTTTCTTCAGCAATATCCATATTTATAGGGACAAGATAAGATGAAGTATTTAGGAGTACGGATTTAAAAAGGCTGCTGCTGTGGCAGCTAAAGATATGTGGGAAGAGACTAAACAAATGATAATACAAAAATTGAGAAATTGGAAGCTCTTGTTCATGGATAAGGATAGCAGGATAAAACAGTGAAAATGATGTTAGTCATAGGTTCATAGGTAGGTACTAGGCTATCGACCCAAGGGCCTAAGTAAGCCTAGTCAACAAGGTTCCCTGGCTTACACCACCCAAGAAAGTTAATTTCCTGTGCCACTGTCGGGCAGAGCCACAGAAGTGTTCCCCGGGGTGTATTTCCTATTTCCCATCCACTCATCAAGATTTTTCTTAAAGAATGCTAATGAGGAACTTTGCTTGACATAGGTGGGTAGCTTATTCCAGAGTATAGGACGTCTCTGGGACAGGAATCTATCCCTCCAGCATGTCCTGTTTATTGTGGTGACAAGGTTTAGGTCCATAGAGCGTGTAGCTCGGAGGGATTGGGATTTCTTAAGGTGTAGCATGTCCAACAGCTCTGGGTTTAACATAGCTTTATATGTTAGGCAGAGATCTCCTCCGAGTAGGTGATATGCTACAGGGTAAAGCTGGAGTTTTTTTGAGACGGTCAGTGTAGGGCATCTGTTTGAGGCTAGTAATCCTCATTGTGAGCTACTTCTGTGGCCTTTCCCTTTACTTTTATATACAGGCCAGGTGTACTTTTAGCAACCAGATGAGAAGTTGTGGACAATAATTAAAGAGTTAAACGAATTTATCCATGAGGGAAAGATAAGTCCATGCTCCCAACAGAAGAAGTTGGTTTAGGATTTCCTGATTTGAAGGGATATTTTAGAGCTACACACAAAAATCACACACATAACACATGCAAAAGGTTATAATTTAAAGTGGAAAGAGATAATGATGAAGCGGGGGTGGGTGGGTGTGGCAAGAAATGAGAGAGTGTGATTTTGGAATAATAAACACCATCTAGAATATTATATTCATAAAGTTGCAGAAAATATTCTAAGAACTAAGCCAACACATGAATGGAGAAAGGAGATTTTTGCCAGTAGGGGTGACTGCAAGTAGTGGTACAGAAGATAAGCAAGAGAGAGAGCTGAAAATTACTGGGGAAAACTGGCAAAGTAACCAAGGAACTTGGAGCAAATAACTAGACAGGGAAAGGTAGTAGAGTGGGATGTGGCCAAGAAGTTTGGACTGCAGGTTAGAGATTATCTTCCCTATCAGGGATTTAGATCAGAGAATAAGCAAAGAGAAAGGGATAGGGGAGTCCTAATGTGGAAGATCTGCTCTAGTAGAGTTTTTAGTTGAATCTAAATATTACATGTTAAGTATAAAAACAATCAGAGAAGGTTAGAAAAGATTGGGAAGAGAGACTTGAAAAGCTATACACAAAGGAACAATGGGAAGACAGATGTAAGGTTTCCACGTATGCAATAAAGTCCAGAAGGTTTACAATTTTTGCTTGGAACTGTTTGCATGAGTATTTTATGCCCTAAGCAGACTTCAAAGAATTTTTCCTCAGGTAGAGAGCAAATGTAGGAGGTGTGATGGGTAAGAAAAAGGTAAATGGGAACATGTTTTTTGGGAAAGTAATGAGTTGGCAGATTTAAAAAAAATCCTACAGAGTACTCTGTCAGAAATATTGGGGTAGTAAATGGTTGTAACTGAGGAATGTATTCTTTTGAATACAGGATCTGAACTGTCTAAACATAGTTAGGCTTTATTAAGTTTAATTCTGCTAGCTGCTAAAAAAAAAAAAGCAATTACTAGAAAATGGAAATCCAAATCTAAACCAACCATGTTTGAAGCACACGTAGACATTCACTAATCAAGCATCACTGGGACCTGAGGAGTGCCGGATTAGTGAAAATGCCAGAATACAAAAGGATCACCTTCAAGCAGTAGCTAAATAACATATCATACCTTTAAGATATCATGTAATTTGTATAAATCCGTACAAGTTGCACAGTAAAAGAAACAGAAACATTTAATTTTTGAAAAAAGCAAGTTAAATTTTAATGAAGCAATGCACTGTACAGGCACAGGTAATATACATACAGTTCAGTAAATAAAGGGTACATCTGGGTGAACAGAAGTTGTTAGCTCTGGATTTTGAAGTGTTTCCCCCTCTGTAGCTTGTTTTCTAGCACTTTTTTGAACATATCTTGCAAGGTTAGCTGTTTCACATATTTTGCTCTCTCTCCGATTAGCTTATACTGCAGCATATAAATACTCACTATTTCTTGTTCAGTAATAAAACTTTGTTGCACTAATCCTTTCAGTAATTCACCTGCCAAGTTAATTAGCCTGTCAATAGAAAGTTTCTCTTCTACAACTTCCTCATCTTTATCACTGCTTTCTCCTCCACTGTCTTCTTTCTATGGATGTACAATCATCTGCACAATGTCCAAGTCAGTATAATGATGACCAGAGGGCTCATTCTCATCTACATCCATCCAGTCTTCGACATCATCATCATCCAATCTTGATGCAAGATTCTTGGCAACAGGATTACTTCCCTCTTGAGCAAAAGAAAGCAGTTCACATATAGTCTGTTTTCCTTGAAAAGCCTAAAGCCTGAAAAGTCATTTCTCACCAGGTGCAGACTCAAACATTAAACCTGCCCATAATTTATGCCAGCCATTCTTCAGTGTGGATGGCTCCACAGACTGACAAGCATTAGCAGCACAGTAAATCATCTCTTTCATATGAAATTCCTCCAGAAATTCCGGGAATTGTTTACCAGCATTAACTGCACTCAGTATGCGCCTCATGAACAGGAAACGATAGTTCGATTTGAAGGAACACAATATGCCATTGTCCAGGAGTTCAATTAATGACATAGAGTTGGTATCAGGTAGATACCTAAAACATTGTTTTTTTTTTTACCAGCAATTCTGCTTTTGGGTGTGCTGAGCAGTTGTCTGAAATAAGCATTATCTTACAAATGTGGTCAAGGCTAAAAGAGTTACAGTGAGCTTGTGCTTCAGGAACAAAATAATTTTCAAACCAGTCTAGTGTGATACTAGTTGTAATCCATCTTTTTTTTTTTGTTAGCATGGTAAGTTACAGGAAATTGCTTCATATCTTTGAATGCCCTGGGATGTAAACTTTTGCCAATGACCAGTAACTTACACCTGTGGATTCCTGCAGTATTAGAGTAGCCAAGCACAGTTACAAAATCTTTAGATGCCTTAAAACCTGTTGGAGATTCTGCATCAACTGTTGTTAGTGTTCTCCTTGGTGTAAATCACAAGTAAATGGCAGTCTCATCAGCATTATACACCTGCTCAGGGCTTAATTCTTCACTGAAAACTAACTTGGCAAACTCGTCAACAAACTCAGCTGCTACTTCTTTGTCTGCTGAACGTTTTTCACCACACACTGCTGGAAACTGTAAACCATGACGATGCTTTAACTGATGAAGCCAGCCTTCACTATAATCACACTCATAATCTAGACCTAGTTCTTCATGAAACACACTTGCTTGTTCCTTTATCATATCTACAGACACAACACCTTCACTCACACAAAGTTTAAACCACTTTATCAGCACTTTATCAAGTTCCAAACTGTTCTCGTCTTTCATCGTTTTTCTTATGCAGATCTGTTTCTTTAAGCCACTGTCAGCAAAAAAATGCAGTATTTTTCTTTTTCTTTCCTTATATCATAAACTGTAACAATAAGTAAGAACGTCACTGAAAAAAACAATCAGTAAAATCAAAATGAAAACTCCAGCAAAGCTAGAACTTCTACTGAGTGACATCCCAAATCTCTTGTATCAGAGGCACATGGGATATATGCAAATGATCCCTATGAACATCACGTGTTTCAGCTAATTGGCAATTCTGGATGTCCATGACTTGTTTCGTCATTTTACTGGATAATTTCAGGCCAATAAAGCCAAACCCCACTGGCTGTGGATATGCATATTTCGGCCTGATACAAGAGATTTGGGAGGTCACTCAGTGGAAGTTCTAGCTGTGCTAGAGTTTTCATTTTGATTTTACTGACTGGTTTTTCAGTGACCTTCTTACGTATTGTTTTAGTTTGTTGTTTGGGATATTTTTGCAGTGATCCTAATGATAATGGACATCAGTTCGGTATAACAGCCCTGTGTTTCTAATGCTTAGTCAAACACTCTGCTTGTGTTGTGCTGACAAGGTCATAAGGCCGAAATATGCATATCCACAGCTAGTGGGGTTTGGCTTTATTGGCCTGAAATTGTCCAGTAAAACAACGAAACAAGTCATGGACATTTAGAATTGCCAATTAGCTGAAACACCTGATGTTCATAGGGATAATTTGCATATATCCCATGTGCCTCTGATACAGGAGATTTGGAAGGTCACTCAGTGGAAGTTCTAGCTTTGCCGGAGTTTTCATTTTGATTTTACTGATTGGTATTTCAGTGACATTCTTACTTATTGTTTTAGTTTGTTGTTTGGGATATTTTTGCAGTGACTCTGACAATGGACATCAGGTGAGTATAACAACCCTGTTTCTAATACTTAGTCAAACACTCTGAGTGTGCTGTGCCGACTAGGTCATAACAAGGCTGAAATATGCATATCCACAGCTAGTGGGGGTTGGCTTTATTGGCCTAAAACTGTCCAGTAAAATGATGCAACAAGTGATGGACATTCATAATTGCCAGTTAGCTGAAACACCTGATGTTCATAGGGATAATTTGCATATATCCCATGTGCCTCTGATACAAGAGATTTGGGAGGTCACTCAGTGGAAGTTCTAGCTTTGCTGGAGTTTTCATTTTGATTTTACTGATTTATATCATAAACTGTGGAAAAGCCAATGCTGTATCACTTGCACAAGCTCTTCACTGATACACTACTGTCCATTTTTTCAATATTTCAACCTTGTCGTTAATGGATAATGTGTTGTGTTTTTGCTTCACATCACATGATGCACTTTCTTTATTTACTGAGGCCATCAAGCCAACATGCAGGCAGATGTAGTGCAACCAAAAATAGAGCGCAGTAAGGGGGTGGAGTTTTGAAATCAAAGCCAGATTAGGGAAGGAACTGGATTATAGGGAGGCAGATTAGTGAAGGTCTACCTGTACTGAATATTACAAATGAACTAGAATAGCGATCTTTAGAAAAGGGAAGGAGTAAATTACATAGAAGTAACTGAAATTTAGGTTCATATGTTGATACTAGGCTATCTGCCCTAGGGCATTTACAAGCCTAGCCAGAGTATGTTTGGCTTTTGCCACCCTTTTAATTGAGTTTACTATACCCTTTTAAGGTTAGTTTACTGTGCCTCTGTCTAGCAGTGACGCAGAAGTGATCCCCGGGGTAAACCTATGATCTCCCATCCACTCGTCAAGATTTCTCTTGAAGAGGAGCAGTGAGGGGCTCTGTCTGACATGGACTGGGATTCTATTCCAGAGTGATGGGAGCCTCTGGGTTATAATCTGTCCCTCCAGCATGTTCTATTAATTTCTGTGCTGAGGTTTAAGTCCCTCGAGCGCGTAGCTCTAAGAGATTTGGATTTTCTGAGGTGGAGCATGCCCATTAAATCTGGGTTTGACATGGCTTTATACGTCAGACACAGGTCGCCTCTGAGTAGGCGGTATGCAACTGAGTATAACTGGAGTTTCTTTAACCGGGCAGCATAGGTCATCTGTTTGAGTCCCTTGATCCTCTTGGTGAGGTACTTTTGGGGTCTTTCCAGTTGCTGCAGGTGTCGGGTAAGGTACATCCCAAATGGGGCACTGTATTCTATTATTGGCCTGATGAGTGATGAGTAGAGGAGCAAATGACCTATCTTGATTTAGATGTGAACCCTTTTGTGATAAGGTGGGCTATGTAGACGGTCTTTCTAACCACTTTGGTGATGTGATTGTCAAAGGAAAGATTGCTATCCACTTGGGTCCCCAAATCCCTAATTACTTCTTCCATGCTTAATGGATTACCACCTATGTGGTAATTTGTGGGCACTTTGTTTTTCCCAAAGGGGATGACTATGCACTTTTTGGCATTTAGCTTTAGGCCATGGTTCTGGCACCAGTTATCCGTCTCTGTGAGACTCTTTTGGAGGATGTCTGTGTCAGTTGGCGAGTCGATTATGGCACCCAGTTTGCAGTCGTCTGCGAACTTGGTCAGCCATAGTCCTCCCGTGTTAGCCTGTACCTCAGAGAAATATATACCGAACAAGAGAGGTCCCAGGACTGAGCCTTGTGGGACGCCACTACTAACTGGTTTAGAGTCTGACATGGCTCCTGCAATTCTGACCATGTGGGTTCTATCCTTGAGCCAGTTTGCAACCCATTTTATGACATAGGGGTTGATATTTAAGCTGAAGAGCTTATTTATGATGCCCGAGTGGGGTATTGTGCCAAAGGCTTTTGCGAGGTCCAGATAGGCTGTGTGGACTACCTTCCCTTCATCTATGGCCTTGGTGATTGTTTCAAAGAAGTCAACCAGGTTCAGGAGGCAGGATCTGCCCTTAACAAAGCCAAATTGGGTAGGATCCAGCGTCTGCAGGTCCCCAATATCTTTGTTTATGAGCTCCATGATGATCCGCTCCATAGCTTTGCAGACCAGGCTAGTCAAACTTATGGGGCGATAGTTTCCAGGGTCCGTTGAGGCACCGCCTTTGTGGAGTGGGACCACTGTTGCTGTACGCCATTCCTTGGGTACTTATCCTGTACTAAGGCTGAGTTTGAACAGTAACTTTATATGAGATTTTGGTTCTTCTTGGAGCACGTATAGGACGAAGCCCAGGACACCGTCCGGTCCCATTGATGCTGTGTTTTTGCCTTGGAGAGGGCAGCTCTCACCTGAGCATTTGAGATGTCAGGGAGGCGACTCTCTGCTGGGATAGATATTTGCTCTTTTGGGGGGGAAGGGGGGGTAGAAGTATGCACTGAACCTGTCTGCCAGGATGTTGGCTATGTCTGGGGGTTCAGTGTATTTTTTGTCATTTTGGATTAACTCTGAACATATCTGGGAGTTGCCACCCAGGTTTTTAACATAACTAAAGAAGGCCTTGTAATTATCTTTGGTGTCCTGTGCAATTTTTCTCTCGAAGCTGGCCTTGGATGATTTTATGAGGGGACCGTAGTTTTTTGCTAGTACTGATCAGAGATGCCTTCCCTTTTAGGGATTTAGCTCTATCATGTAGTAGCTTCCTCCTTTTGTTGTAAAGCTTATTTATGGCTGGGGTCCACCAGATTGGACGCCTGCCTTTGGAGGATTGGGTCTTGGTTTTATTTGGGATTGCATGATCCATGCATTCCTGAAGGTGTCCATAGAATGCGTTTATAACGGTTTCTGCAGTTTGGGCCGTAGTTTCCACTGGCCCGGGGGTTTTGAAGGATGTCACCTCGGTTTTGAGAAGTGTGAAGTTAGCTTTTGAGAAATTTTTCACTGTGGTTTTCTGGGCTGGGGGTGGGGTCGGGATGTGGATGTCCAGTGAGATTAATTTATGGTCCGATCTTACCAATGAGGGGTATACTTCTGGTGTGGAGCATAGAGTCCCCATGTTGGTGATGATTAGGTCCAGTATGTTTTCCCCTCTTGTGGGAGTGGTGACTAGTTGTTCCATAGCATTTGAGTTTATAAATTCAAGGAACCTTTGGGCTAGGGTGCTGGGGCTTGAGTAATGCTCCCAGTCGATGTTTGGGTAGTTGAAATCACCCAGTATAATGGTGTTTGGAGAGACCTTCATATTCTCCAGTGTTTTCAGGAAGGCCGAGTGAGGTTCCTGAGTTTGGGAGGGTGATCTGTAGCAGGCTATAAACTGAAAGGCAGTTCTTCCCACTGTTAGTTGCACATGGATGGTCTCTGCTGCTTCATGCAGTGCCACTAACCTGGAGGTGTGAGTATCTTTGATGAATATGGATACTCCCCCTCCTTTTGTGGTTCGGTCTGAGTTTTGGGGCTGAAAAGCATGGTATGAGGTGTAGCCTGGTAGTGCTAGTGTGCTCTCGGGAGCCTTGAACCAGGTTTCTGTTACTGCACAGATGTCGATATTCTCCATACTGAGGACAGCTTCGAGTGTTTGAAGGATACATGCTGAATAATATACAGGAGGAATGGAGTTAAGGGAAGACAGGAACTGAGCAATTTATGTAATGTTGGGCTGAAAAATAGTTGTTATAAAGAAAGAAAAACATGCATAGTGTGCATAAATGAAAATAAACGATAATATGGTTTGCTTTCTTTTCTATTAATGTATTCCATCTATGTCTTAAGTAATAATTTAGTAAAGTTGTTAAAAAATAGTGTATAATGTCTGCTCAACAAACATTTAGAATACTAACCCAAAGATCTTATATCACAAAAACTGAACACTGTGGCTTTTGCTTGGGAACATGTAAATGATCCTCTTACAGACTGTGACTAAATATCTATACATTCAAAAATCTACCCCAAAAAAAATCTAAACAGCTGCTAACTCCGCTGTCAAAAATGACTTCATCCTCTTGTATAGCTGTTCTCAATACTTCAACCTCCACATGTAGAGACCCACAGAGACAAGTGCTGACAATGTGCCTTTTCTTCCTTCTCCTCCAAAACAAATTCCATTCAGGCTACAATCTTATTTCAAAGCTTTATATTTATCTTTCTCAAATAACAATATAATATTTTGGAAAATGCAACCAAAATAATCAGAATCATTTTCTCTAGCTTATTAAAAAGGGTAAATGAAAAGAAAGAGGGAGATGTTTACAAAGTTCCTCCCCGAAGATCTTTCATAATGCAAACAACCAGGAGGCTTCCACAATCAAAACACCCTCAGGTCTTAAACAGTTTGCCCCGCAATAAAGCCACGTTAATCCAAATACACTACTCTGGGAGTGACTGGTTACAAGTTAGATGTCAAAATGGTCCTTAAAATTTTATAGCCTGGATTAAAAATTGAGATAGATTGATAAGACCCCAGATGGGTGAGGTCTTTGCACTCTTACAAAATAACTGAGATTGCAGTCTACCACAATGAAAAGAAAATATCTTGAGTATCCAAAACCACATTTAATAACTGGCACAAATCTAGCAGTAGGTGCTCTTCCCCTGACTGTTAGGTCTCTGATGGAAGTTCACCAAGACCCAGAGACATCTCTTTAGCAATCTTCCATCAAAATCATCAACTCATGAACAGGGTCCATAAAATAAATAATTTCCCCAGGGATCAACTTAAGGAGACAAACCACATTCAAAAACTGTTCTATCTTCTCCAGTGACCTGGAGGACGAGGAATACAATTATTGCAGTTAAAAATATTCTCAGAACACAAAGAACTCCATTAAGATCACATAGCATTGGGGGAGTGGGGGGGTGAAGCCTGATGGCTAACTGAAAGCAGCATAATTTTAGAGCTCCACAAAACTATCAAAAAATAAAGAAAATATTTACATTTTATCAATCAAAATTATGAACAACAAATAGATAAAGACCTAAACTATAAAAATAAAAACTTTGGAAGAATTTTATGAATATTTTCCTGTCAGAAATATTTGGAGATTCAACAGATACTGGAAATGAGTAATTCAAGGAACTCCCATTCTGATGTGACCTTAAAGAAAGAGCTGTGACCTTAAAGAAAGAGCTGCAGCTGGTGACTTCGACCTTACAAGAATTGTCTTTGAAAATGGATGCTTTTAAAGATAACCTGGAGAATCTAAAAATCAACTGTAGGAAGTAAACTGATGTTCTTAAGGAAAGGTTTAAAACAAACAAAAATAACAGACATAGAACCTTCATTAAATAATATTGAAGGGAGGCTCAAAAAAGAGTAAATCTAAAAAGAATATCTTCTCAAACAAAATACCTGACTCCTTAATAAGGTGGATGACTTAAAGAATAGAGAAAAAAGAAAAAGAAGTCATGTACCTACCATAACGTTCCATGTTAGTTGTCTTCTTCTCGCCTTCTTTCTTGCTGGTTGGGTTCGGAGCCGATACTTGGCTCCAACTCGGCCATCTACCAAACCTCGAGAGCTGCTTACTGGCTCAAGGCCACCCCCTATCCCATGATGCCTGGCGCTAGATACCCAGATCTCGTTTGGTAAGTCTAACTGCCAATATAAAAAGGAGAGAATCCTATCCTATAATATATAAAGCCTACCAGTGAGGCTACTAGGCAGAGAGGAACAGCCAGAGAAGACTCAGCCAGTGAAAAACCATAAAGAACTCTTCTCGGTCCACTAGGAAAGGGGGATGGAGGGTGGGACGCAAGAAAGAAGGCGAGAAGAAGACAACTAACATGGTACGTTATGGTAGGTACATAACTTCTTTATGTTAAGTTGTCTATCTCGCCTTCATTCTTGCTGGTTAGGACAGGGTCCCTAGCACCTAAAATCCTGGGTGGCTCATCGGAACAAACTCTTCAGAACCGTGGAACCAAAATCAGCTCTGCTCCTGGAGACCACATCCACTTTATAATGTGAAATGAAAGTATGTGGGATGGCCCACGTAGCAGCTGCACAAATAGATTCCATGGGCAACCTAGCCTGAAAGGCCACAGAAGTGGCTAAAGCTCTGGTGGAATGACCTTTTGGTTTGACAGGCAACTCTTTATTCCTCAGTTGATAGATAAATGTGATAATCGTAGTCAACCACCTAGATAAGGTTACTTTTGAGACTGGAAGACCTTGTTTACCCTGAGCATAAGAGAGAAAAAGTTGGTCTAACTTCCTGATGTCCTTAGTTCTTTGCAAATAAAAGTGTAGTTGCCTATGAACATCTAATTGATGCAATTTATATTCCGCCCTGTTGGAGTGGTTGGGAAAAAAACACAGGAAGGTCTACGGACTGATTCAAGTTATTTTCTGAGGAAACCTTAGGAAGGAAGGAAGGGTTAGTCCTGAGAGTAACCCTTTCATTGTGGAACACTAGGTACGGAGGACGGATACAAAGTGCTTGAAGTTCCGAGACTCTTCTGGCTGAAGTAATAGCTACCAGAAAGAGGGTTTTCCAAGATAAAAACTTCAAGGAACAGGATGCTGCAGGTTCAAAGGGGGGAAAAATTAGAGAAGCTAAAATCAAATTTAGATCCCACGGAGGAGGAGGATCTCTCACTGGGGGCCTGAGTAGGGTGGTCCCTTTGAGAAAGGCTTTATATAGCTTATGAGACATGATATTATTTTCCGACAGGCCAATGTGAAAATTTGAGATTGCAGCTAACTGAACTCTAATTGTAGTGGAAGCGGAACCAGCATGAAAGAGTTCTGCAAGAAATTCCAAAATATGGTGGACAGGGGCTGACAAAGGGTCTATACTCTTGGCCTCTGCCCAGGAAGAAAAACGTTTCCACTTATTAGCATACGTTTTTCTAGTCATAGACTTGTGCGACGATAAGATAATTTTGCGCACAGAGGGGGAGATAGCAGGAAGCCTAGCTAATGTCGGAAGTGGAGCAACCAAGCAGTGAGCTGGAGAGATTGCAGGGATTGATGCAGCCCGCCCGATTGATGGATCAGGAGGTCTGGAACTAGGTCCAGAGTCCAAGGCTGCTCGAGAAGATGATGATGCAGGAACGGGAACCATATCTGTCGAGGCCAGTACGGAGCAATGAGGATCATTTTGCAACCCAATGCGGTAGCTTTCTGTATTAGCTTGGGAATTAAGGGAACTGGAGGGAATGCATAAAGAAGTCCCTGAGGCCAATTGTGGACTGGAGCGTCTCTGGGGGAATGTCCGGGAAGTGGAAGAAGAGAGAAGAAATTGCTGCACTTGCTATTGAAGGGAGTTGCAAAAAGGTCGCAGCAAGGCTGACCCCATTTGCGGAAGATTTGGTCCGCAACTACCTGATTCAGAGACCACTCATGAGGCATGAGAATTGCTCTGCTGAGCCTGTCTGCTATGATGTTGGACCTCCCAGGGATGTGCATTGCGATCAGAAACCGTTGGGAAGAGATCACCCATTGCCAGAGTCTGAGTGCCTCTCGACATAGGGGGTAGGACCTAGTTCCGCCCTGCTTGTTGATGTACCATACTACCGACATATTGTCTGTTTGAACTGCAATGGTCCTGGTAGGAAGAGAATCCTGAAGAGCTTGCAACGCTAGAAGCAAGGCCCTCATCTCCAAGACGTTTATATGCAGATGGTACTCGTGAGGTTGCCAGATGCCTTGGACTGTCCTGACCTGATAATGCCCCCCCACCCGATCAAGGTGGCATCCGTGGTTACCGTAGCAACTGGAAGTGATGGGACAAAGGGCCTGCCTTGAGGCACTGATGTGGAGACCATCCACCATGCAAGGTGCTTTTTGCATGCTTCTGTGATCATAATCATGTGAGACATAGGAAGTTCCTGGAAGGACCATTGGGTGAAAAGAAGCCACCGGAGAATCCTCATGTGAAAACGAGCTAGAGGAATAAGCACGATTGCTGCTGCCATGAGACATAGAGATTGGAGGATGAATCTGGCTTGAATTCTTCTGCATGCTAATAAGACCTGCACATGTTGGCGAATCACTTGTATTCTGTCTGGTGGAAGGCTCACCAACATGTCTTTTGTATTTAAATTTGCGCCTATATAGGTGATAGACTGACAGGGCGACAATGCAGATTTTTTGAAATTTATTGTGATACCTAGCCTGGAGCAAGTCTGGATAATGTAGTCTCTGGCTAGCAGAAGTTGATGCCTGGTGGAAGCAGTGAGGAGTCAGTCGTCTAGATATGGAAACACCTGGAATCCTAACCGTCAGAGATGAGCAGTAACTACTGCCATACATTTGGTGAACACCCTGGGGGCTGTGGTGAGATCAAAGGGCAGAGCTCTGAATTGATAATGACTGGCTCCCAGCTGGAAGCGGAGGAATCTTCTGGAGCGCTTGTCCATTTTGATGTGGTAATACGCATCCTGAAGATCTATAGAGCACATCCAATTGTCCTGACACAGAAAGGGTAGAATGGACTGTAGCATGACCATCTGAAACTTGGTTCTTCAAACAGACTTGTTTAGTCTGCTGAGATCCAGAATGGGTCTCCAGTCCCCTGTCTTTTTTGGAACCAAAAAGAACCTTAAGTAAGTTCCGGATCCTAGCTGGTCTGCTGGGACTTCCTGGATGACTCTCTTTCTTAGCAGTTTTGAAATTACTTGGACTGCTTGATCCGTTAGACTGGGTGGAACATCTGGAAGGGACTTGTTTGACAGTAAGGGAGGGCGCAGGAAAGGAATTTTGTAGCCTCCAGATAGAAGGGACTGTACCCACTTGTCTTGAGTTATCTCTTGCCAGGCTTTTGGGTACAGTGATAATCTTCCCCCGAATGCCTCCAGGGGTGGGCAGCCAGGCAACCCTTGAGAGATGCTGAAAGGGCTTGTCAGAGAAGGATTCTCTGCTGCCCTGCTTTTGCGGACCCCCTCTGCCATGGGGGCAGCGTCTGTTATTGTTCCCTCCTCTGCCCCTGGACGGGAATTCAACACGTGTGTCCGGCAAGACTCCCTGAGATTTCCGGAACCACATCTTTCCACTCTTCTGACCCTTGGGATAGGGTCTGGAAGCAGTGGAAAAACAGACTCCCATGGCAGAGAGAGTCTTGCCTTCCTGCTCACACCTGGTAAGGGTATCCTTCACCTGTGATCCAAAAAGAGAGGATCCATCAAAGGGGGTATTGGTGAAAGATGCTCTGAAAGGTTCGGCAAAGTTACATAGCCGCATCCAAGTGTGCCTCCTCAGGGCAACGCCTGTGTCTGCGACACTACTCGCACCATCGGCCGCATAAGATATGAGCCTCATGGAGGAGTTCACCACTGAATTTAGAGTCGCCAGCTGGGAAGCTATCTTAGCCTGAGCCCCCTCAGCTGATGGATCTTGCAGGGTATCTCCAAGCTCTTTAAGGAGATCCCTCTGAAGACGGGTGAAGTGGCACAAATAATTCAGGGACCTCATGGAGAAGGTCGCTGTAGCGAACATCCACTTCCCGTATCTGTCCATCGTCCTAGACTCCTTATTAGGAGGATGAACGGATGAAGAAGTTTCAGCCAACTCCTTTTTCTTGGTCGCCGCTACCACCATGGCATCAACGAGGACACCCTTCATCAAAAATTGTTTGTCCTCTGGAGCCATTATGAATTTAGCAGGTCTCCTAGGGGTTGGTTCCACGGAATCTAGAGCCGACCACGCCCTTCGAGCCACAACAGACATCAGTGGGTCGAAGGGTGGAGACACCCAGGAGGAGGAAGGTCGGGAGCCAAACGCATCCAGGAATACCGACTCGTCCTCAGAAGGGGCTAGGGTATTCCAGTTCCCCCTCTGCCTAAGCTACTCAAGGATGTCTGAAAAGGAGACATTTTCAGAGGGGGATCTAGGGACCCTTCCAAATCCTCCAAGTCGGTATCTGAGGTGACAGACTCAGGGGAGTCAATATGCTTCCTCTTGCACTTCTTCTTATGAGGGGGCTCCTCTGAATGATCAGGTGAGGCCTCGGAAGAAGAGGAAACACCCAATGGGGTACCCTGGTGCGCCGGTTCCCTACGCTTGGGGTCTGGAGAAGGAGCAGAGGTTGGCACAGGCACTACAGGGGACGGAGCCAGTGGGGCCGATAGTGGAGCTGACTCAGTGGCCAGCACACTCCTCATGACATCGAAGGCATCCCTGCCACGATGCAGAGAAAGCTCTGGTTCCGAGGAAATTGGAATCTTTCTCCGCACCGAGGGAGACGGCTCCGAGGCCGATGTAGGAGCCGAGCTCACCTGCGCTGAAGCTCCGAGAGGGAGAACGGGGTCGGACAAGGTTCTGATGCCACTCGCCCCCTTTGAGCCAACGAGGGAGCCCCGGCACCCAGATCCCTCGACGGAAGGCACCACAGAGGGGATTGGAGCCGAGAACAGAACCGAAGGAGACAGAGTTATCGGAGCCGACGGCTCCACTACTCGAACCCCAATGAACTCCGGCTCCGAACTCATTGGAGTAAGAGGAGGAACATCAATAGAAGTGGACGGAGCCGACACCTGTTGAGGTGGGCTGGACAACATCTTGGCAAGTGTCTGCGACTTTAGCAACCTACTGACCACTCTCTCCACATCGTGATCCGACAGCCTAGAGGATCGAGAGGAGTGAGAGGATCTGTGACTGCACTTGCTTTGAAGCAAGGGAGACCGAGGAGCCAAATGTACCGATTCCAATGAAGGGGACCTCAGACTCTTATGGTTCCATGAAGGCTCCAAAGTTTCTGATGGAACCAATGTGGAGATAGTCTTATTGGTGCCAGCCGGAACCGAAGTAGAAGGTAGAGTCTGAACTGAGGACGGCTCCAAACTTGGAGCCGATGGCTTGGTAGATTTAGGGGATCTCACATGAGTCACAATTCTTGAATCCGGGTGGCTTGGTATCCTTGGACATCCTGAAAGGAAACCAAGAAAAACCTAGACATAGAAGTTAAGGTTAAAATACCACAAACACATTAACTACTACTACCAGAAGTATAACTAAACTAGCTAACAGATACTATAAACAAAAACTATTAATTATTTTTATTTATTTATTTATTTTTTCTAAGAGAGAAAGAGAGAAAAGGTTATCCTCTAACTTAAACGGAAACCTTTTGAGGTAAGGAAAGGGCTAGAAAAAGGGGGAGGGGAAACTCTCTAATTAAAATGAGTTTCTGAAATAGAGAAGGGATTCAGATAGAAAACACTAAAATACAATAGTTATAACTAAAAAGGGAATTCTACAGTAAACTAACAGTTTTTATGACAGAAAAAACTAGTAATAATAAGTTTTATATGACCTGAGCCAGCAGAACAACCTCGCAGCAGAAGCGGCAAATGAGATCTAGGTATCTAGCACCAGGCATCATGGGATAGGGGGTGGCCTCGAGCCAGTAAGCAGCTCTTGAGCGTTTGAAGGTGGCCGAGTCGGAGCCGAAGATCGGCTCTGAACCCAACCAGCAAGAATGAAGGCAAGATAGACAACTTAACATCAAATGATAGAACTTTTGGACTGCATGAAAATATTAAAGGTGAGGACATTATTCCTTTTTTAACCTCATTGATTCCTGAGTTTCTAGATTTAAAAGAAGGACTGTCATTTGGCATTGAAAGAGCTCACAAAGCTCTAGGGTTACCTGTCTCCACTTCAACTAATATACCTCCTAGATCAAAAGTAATAAAATTCTTATATTTTTTGGACAAATAATTAGTCCTAAAGGCTGTTTGGAGGAAATCACCCTTGAAATATAAACAAAACTTAATCAGATTTGGCAATGACTTTTCCACCAGAGTATTAGAACAAAGGAAGAAAGTTTGGCCACTTATAAAAAGGCTTAAGCAAAACAACATCAAGGTACAGCTTGCCTTTCCTGCTAGAATCAAAATCCATTATTCAAATGAAATGAGAACTTTTTAACAACTTAGAAGAAGCTTCAAGATTCGTAAAAAAACAATGTTATCTCTATTCCAGAAGATATGTACTGGTCATCCTAATCTCTGAACAGAACAAATTAAAAAAAATTCTGGACTGATGTTAAAAAGAAAAAAACAAAAGACTGATTCCAAAATAACTGGTCCATCTAAATCTCTCAAAGAATCTACTTCAACTTGATTTGTTACTGTTTCAATATTCATAATACGTTATTACAGGTATGAATTTTTCTATGTTTAATTCTTGTTTATTCTTCTTTCTTTTTCACTTTTTTCTCTCTTTATTGTTCTAGGAGTTTCTCTCAACTAAGACTAAAAGTGATAGATAAATGCAATATAATAAGTGACATTAATGAGATACAGTCTCTCTTGTTTTGAATTTATATTCTTACATCTCATAGTAATATTCATATTTGAAAATAAGGGACACACATACCTGATGATGTTTGATTTCGGTAAAAGTGTATTAATAGAATGAATAACTTTAATTTAAATTAGTAACCTTTCCCTTTCTTGATATTTCTTTATAGTTAGATTAGCAGCCTCTCGATCTAGTAGTAAAATATATTTGTCATTCGTTTTTTAAATGTTCGAGGGGGTTGTTGCACATGTAGAGTAGAGTTTTTGCTTATGCTATGGGCTAAGTGAGTTGCCACACGGGATTTGAAATGTCTTTCAAATAGTTTAGACTAAAACTTAGATTGCTAGGATGTTGCTATGCTGTCTGCTGTTATGTCATTGTTCAGTTTTGTACACAACTCAGTTTTATTTTTTTTTTCATTTTTTTGGAGGGAACGAAAGCTTTGATGAATGAGCGAAGTGATGGTTTGAGTCATTGAAGCTTCTCACGAGTACATACATTGCTTTCCATTCCCTCCACAAGTAAAACTGAGTGGATTACCATGACAACAGAAATGAGAGATTGACTCTGTGATCTTATACAAGTTCCGTAGCCATGATAGATTATTATCCATGAGGAGAGAAGTTTTGTTTGTGTCCCTTGCTGACTGGGTGGTTGCACGGGACTTGAATATGAACTGTAAAAGTGCAGATCAAGATCAAAATTGTTTTGCTGATCCTTTGGCTAGCTTTTTGTTATTGCTCTTCAGTTCGTTGCTTGATGTGGTTATGCAGTGTGGGGTCATTGATGAATTACACACTTCGTGGCTGCATGGTGAATTCTCCATTCTTTGTTAACAAAATTGAACTGATGATGTGGGTTGCCGTGACGATGAAGGGTGGAGTATAGGCTTCTAGTCTTGCAGCCATCCCGGGGGAAATTTGAATTCTTGTGCATACAGGGAGATGTACAAAAAGAAGTTATGTACCTACCATAAGGTTCCATGTTAGTTGTCTTCATCTCGCCTTCTTTCTTGCTTGTTGGGATCGAAGCCGATCCTCGGCTCCGACTCGGCCATCTTCTATAGCTCGAGAGCTGTTTACTGGCTCGAGGCTACACCTTATCCCATGATGCCTAGCGATAGCTATCCAGATCTCATTTGAAATAACTAACCCCAGACAGAGCCAGAGAATAAACCTGTCCAAACAAATAGGTTGAGTATACCTGTCATACTCTCTAAGTCAGTAGAGGAAACAAACCAGAGAACACTCAGCCAGTGAAACCAGAACTCCTCTCGGTCCAATAGGACAGGGGGACGGAGGGGGGGACGCAAGAAAGAAGGCGAGATGAAGACAACTAACATGGAACGTTATGGTAGGTACATAACTTCTTTATGTTAAGTTGTCTATCTCGCCTTCGTTCTTGCTGGTTGGGACACAGTCCCTAGCACCTACAGTCCTGGGCGGCTCAATGGAACATACTCTTCAGAACAGTGGAACCAAAGTCCGCTCTGCTCCTGGAGACCATATCTAGCTTGTAATGAGAAAGAAAGGTATGAGGATTTGCCCACGTAGCAGCTGCACAGATAGAATCCATGGGCAACCTAGATTGGAAGGCTACAGAGGTGGCCAAGGCCCTAGTAGAATGACCTTTCGGTTTGATAGGTAACTCTTTGTTCCTTAATTGATAAATGAAAGTAATAGTGTGAGATAACCACCTGGATAAGGTCACCTTGGAAACTGGGAGACCTTGTTTGCCTAGAGCATAGGAAAGGAATAGTTGGTCCGACTTCCTTATTTCCTTAGTCCTGTGCAGGTAAAAACACAATTGTCTATGAACGTGTAATTTGTACTCTGCCTTGTTGGCATGGTTAGGGAAAAACACAGGAAGGTCTATAGATTGGTTTAAATTATTTTCTGAGCAGACTTTCAGAAGAAATGAAGGATTAATCCTCAGAGCAACCCTGTCCTTATGAGAAACCAAGTATGGAGGACGAACACATAGTGCCTGAAGTTCAGAGACCCGTCTGGCTGAAGTAATAGCTACCAGAAAGGGTGTCTTCCAAGATAGAAACTTAATGGAGCAGGACGCTGCTGGTTCAAAAGAGGGCAGAGTTAAGGAAGTTAATACCAAATTAAGGTCCCAAGGAGGAGGGGGATCTCTCACTGGAGGCCTACGGAGAGGGTCTATATTATATCATCGAACGCTTAAAAAAGTGAATGCTGATCGATCGACCTAATTTAATCGCAAGCTTACAATCTCGAACTGTCAGATCAGCGATTTTTTTCCCAGGGAAAAAAAATCGCTGATCCAAAACACATACACACAACACAAGCACACCAAACAAACAGAAATCCACACACATACACCTAAAATCTGATACCTAACCCTACACTAAACTATACACATACCACTAACTACCCACTTACCTTAACCCAAACCCTAACTCTAAGGTCCGTCACTATCGCACACTCACCTCACCCGCTCCCTAACCCTAACTTACTTAAATCCGCCCTAACCCTCATGTCCACTCAATCGCACACACACCTAACCCGAGCCCTAACCCTAACTCACCTAAATCACCCTAACACTCACATCCACACAATCGCACACTTACCTGAATCTGACCTTTCCACCATAACACTGAAAATACCAAGGCAACAGAAACGGACAACCAAATTCTTTCCCTAGGAAAAAATTTGAGTTTCTGCTGCTTCGATATTTTGCAGTTTCGCGAAAATAAGTTCGATCAATTAGCGTTCGCTTTTTTAAGCATTCGAGGATATAATATAGACCCTAAGGAGAGTGGTCCCTCTCAAAAAAGCTTTACAGAGCTTATGAGACATGTTTGAATTTGACAAACCAACATAAAAGTTAGAAATGGCCGCTAATTGAACCCTGACTGTAGCAGAAGCAGACCCGGAATGAAAAAGTTGTGCTAGGAATTCCAGAACTTCGTGGACTGGGGCTGAAAAGGGATCTACATTCCTAGCCTCTGCCCAACAAGAAAAACTTTTCCATTTACTAGCATAAGTTTTTCTGGTTGTGGACTTGTGAGAGGAGATAATAATCTCACGTACAGCTGGGGAAATGCTGGGAAGCCTGGCTAAGGATGGAAGTGGAGCTGTGAGCTGGAGAGTTTGGAGGGATTGATGCAACCTGCCTGATTGATGAATCAGTAGGTCTGGAATCGGATCCAGAGTCCAAGGCTGATCGAGAAGGTAATGGTGCAGAAATGGGAACCGTATCTGTTGAGGCCAGTAGGGGGCAATGAGGATCATTTTGCAACCCAACGATATTGCTTTCTGTATGAGTTTTGGAATCAGGGGAAACGGAGGAAAGGCATAAAGAAGTCCCTGAGGCCAATCGTGGACTAGAGCATCTCTAGGTGAGTGACCTAAAAGCGGAAGAAGGGAGAAGTAGTTGCTGTATTTGCTGTTGAAGGGGCTGGCAAAAAAGATCACAACAAGGCTGTCCCCATTTGCAGAAGATAAGATCCGCAACTTCCTGATTCAGAGACCACTCATGAGGCATAAGGATAGCCCTGCTGAGCCTGTCCGCTATGACGTTGGACCTCCCAGGGATGTGCGTCGCAATTAGAAAATGTTGGGAGGAAATCGCCCACTGCCACAGTCCGAGTGCTTCTCGACACAGGGGGTAGGACCTGGTTCCGCCCTGCTTGTTGATGTACAACACCACTGACTTGTTGTCTGTTTGAATTGCAATAATTCCAGAAGGAAGAGAGTCCTGAAGGGCTTGCAATGCTAGGAGCATGCCTCTCATTTCTAGGATGTTTATGTGCAGATGGTACTCGTGACGCTGCCAAGTGCCTTGGACTGTCCTGCCCTGATAATGCCCTCCCCCCACCCTATCAGGGAGGCATCTGTGGTCACTGTGGCTACCGGAGGGTGCTGAGCCACTAGTGGGGAGACCATCCACCAGGAAAGGTGTCTTTTGCATGCTTCTGTAATCATGATCGTGTGAGACATGGGCAGCTGTTGGAAAGACCACTGTGTGAACAGAAGCCATTGAAGGATCCTCATCTGAAAGCGGGCCAGTGGCATTAGAAAAATGGCTGCTGCCATGGAACCCAGAGTTTGAAGGACGAACCTGACTTGGATTCTTTTGCTCTGCATCAGAATTTGTACCTGCTGACAAATTGTAGACACCCTTTCTGGTGGTAGCCTTGCAGACATGTTCCTTGTGTCTAAGTCTGCACCTATGTAGGTGATAGATTGACAGGGCAACAAGGCAGATTTTTCGAAGTTTATTGTAATGCCTAACGGGGAGCAGATTGTGATTGTGTAGTCCCTGTCTTGAAGACTTTGATGCCTGGTAGTAGCAGTGAGGAGCCAGTCGTCTAGATATGGAAACACCTGGAATCCTCGACGTCTCAGGTGAGCCGTGACCATTGCCATACATTTGGTGAGCATTCTGGGGGCTGTGGTGAGACCAAAGGGCAGAGCTCTGAACTTGTAATGACTGGCTCCCAGCCGGAAGCGAAGAAATCTCCTGGAGCGCCTGTCCATCTTGATATGGTAGTACACGTCCTGAAGATCTATCGAGCACATCCCACTGTCCTGACCCAGAAAGGGTAGAATGGACTGTAGCGTGACCACTCAAAACTTTGTTCTTTGTACAGACCTGTTTAGTCTGCTGAGATCCAGAATGGGTCTCCAGTCCCCTGTCTTTTTTGGTACCAAAAAGAACCTTGAGTAAGTTCCGGATCCATGCTGGTCTGCCGGGACTTCCTGGATGACTCTTTTTTCTAACAGTTTTGAAACTTCTATTACTGCTTGGTCCTTCAGATTGGGTGGAACATCTGGAAGGGATTTCCTTGACGGTAAGGGGGTTGACAGAAGGGAGTTTTTTAACCTCCGGATATAATGGACCGTACCCATCTGTCTTGCGTTAAATCTTACCAGGCTTTTGGGTAAAGTGAATGTCTTCTCCCGACTGCCTCCAGAGGTGCTGAAAGGGCTTATCAGAGAAAGATTCTCTGTTGCTCTGGTTCTGCAGACCCCCTCTGCCATGAGGGTGGCATCTGTTGTTATTGTTTCCTCCTCTGACCCTGGAGGAAAAATCGCTACGTGTTTCAGGCAAGGCTCCCTGGGATTTTCGGAACCACATTTTGCCACTCTTCTGACATTTGGGGTACGGTCTAGAAGGAGTGGAAAAATGGACTCCCACAGTAGAGAGAGTCTTGCCTTCTTGCTCACACCTAGTGAAAGTGTCTTTCACCTGTGGTCCAAAAAGAAAGGAACCATCAAAGGGGGTGTTGGTGAATGATGCTCGAAAGGGTTCCGCAAAATTACACAGCCACATTCATGCATGCCTCCTAAGGGCCACACCCTTACCTGCGGCTCTACTAGCACCATCAGCTGCATAGAAAATGAGCCTCATGGAGGAGTTAACTACAGAATTAAGCGTCGCCAGCTGGGAAGCTAATTTAGCTTGAGCCCCCTCAGCTGATGGATCTTGAAGGGTATCTCTGAGCTCTTTAAGGAGATCCCTCTGAAGACGGGTAAAATGACATAAGTAGTTCAGTGACCTCATAGAAAAGGTCGCTGAAGCGAACATTCGCTTCCCGTATCTGTCCATGGTCCTAGACTCCTTGTTAGGAGGATGGACAGATGAAGCGGTCTCTGCTAACTCTTTTTTGGTGGCTGCTGCTACCACCATGGCATCAACAGGAACACCTTTGGTAAGGAGCTGCTTATCCTGGGGTGCTGTGATGAATTTGCCAGGTCTCCTTACAGTTGCTTCCACTGTATCCGGAGCTGACCAAGCCTTTCGAGCCACCACTGCCATAAGTGGATCGAAAGGCAGAGAAACCCAGGAGGTGGAAGGTTGGGAACTGAATGCATCCAGAAATACAGACTCATCCTCGGCAGGGGCTAGGGGATTCCAGTTCCCCCTCTGCTTAAGCATTTCTAGGATGTCCGAGAAGGAAACATCTTCAGTGGGGGATCTCGGGGACCCTTCTGATTCATCTAAGTCTGTATCAGAAGTGACAGACTCAGGGAAGTCAATGTGCTTCCTCTTGCACTTCTTCTTATGAGGGGGCTCCTCTGAATGATCAGGGGAGGCCTCGGAAGAAGAGGAAACACCCAATGGGGTGCCCTGGTGCGCCGGTTCCCTACCCTTGGGGTCTGGAGGAGGAGCATAGGTTGGCACAGGCACTACAGGGGACGGAGCCAGTGGGGCCGATAGTGGAGCTGACTCAGTGGCCAGCACACTCCTCATGACATCGAAGGCATCCCTGCCACGATGCAGAGAAAGCTCTGGTTCCGAGGAAATTGGAATCTTTCTCCGCACTGAGGGAGACGGCTCCGAGGCCGATGTAGGAGCCGAGCTCACCTGCGCCGAAGCTCCGAGAGGGAGAACGGGGTCGG
Organism: Protopterus annectens; assembly: GCF_019279795.1. Lineage (NCBI taxonomy): Eukaryota > Metazoa > Chordata > Ceratodontiformes > Protopteridae > Protopterus > Protopterus annectens. Next base: position 714,506,173 of record NC_056730.1, on the reverse strand, counting down.
ACAAGGGTCCGATGCCACTCGCCCCCTTTGAGCCCCGGCACCCAGATCCCTCGACGGAAGGCACCACAGAGGGGATCGGAGCCGACGACGGAACCGAAGGAGATAGAGTTATCGGAGCCGACGGTTCCACTACTCGAACCCCAATGAACTCCGGCTCCAAACTCATTGGAGTCAGAGGAGGAACATCAATAGAAGTGGACGGAGCCGACACCTGTTGAGGAGGGCTGGACAACATCTTGGCAAGTGTCTGTGACTTTAGCAACCTACTGACCACTCTCTCCACATCGTGATCCGACAGCCTAGAGGATCGAGAGGAGTGAGAGGATCTGTGACTGCACTCGCTTTGAAGCAAGGGAGACTGAGGAGCCAAATGTACCGATTCCAATGAAGGGGACCTCAGACTCTTATGGCTCCATGAAGGCTCCGAAGTTTCTGATGGAACCAATGTGGAGATAGTCTTATCGGTGCCAGCCGGAACCGAAGTAGAAAGTAGAGTCTGAACTGAGGACGGCTCCAAACTTGGAGCCGATGGCTTGGTAGATTTAGGGGATTTCACAGGCTGAGAGGTCTTGGCCGGAATCCTGGGGCTTTAAAAGACCCCTAAGAATAAGCTTACTGTTACGCTCCTACAGGACTCTTGGACTAAATGCATGGCAGATAGAACATGAGTCCTGCAGGTCCACGGCGCCTAAACAATAGACGCAAGAAGTGTGCCCATCTGTCAGAGACATTTTCTGACAGCATGAGTCATACTTCTTGAATCCAGACAATTTGGATTCCTTTGACATCCTGAAAGAAGGAAACAACAAATACCACAACAGCTACCAAAGCAAAATAGTCTACACAAAAAACACACTGTACTACAAGACTATAGCTAAAGGATTTTTTTTTTTTAATAGGAAAGCCTCTAACTTAAACGGCTAGCCTATGAAAGAAAGATAGAAGGAAAGCATCTAACCTAAACGGCTAACCTGACAAGAAGAGGATGGGGGGGAGGGACGGGGGAGAACTCTTTAAGTTAAACGAGTTCTACAAGGAAAGGAAGGGATACTACAATTAAACACTAGCTATCACAAAAAACAAGAATAAACGTTAACAATAAAACACTGAAAAAATATAATTCTAGAGTAAGAAAGTTATATGAAAAAAAACTTTATACGAGCCTGAGCCGGAAAAACGACACCTTGCAGCTGAAGCGGCAAACGAGATCTGGGTAGATCTCGCTAGGCATCATGGGATAAGGGGTAGCCTCGAGCCAGTAAACAGCTCTCGAGCTATAGAAGATTGCACAGTCAGAGCCGAGGATTGGCTCTGATCCCAACCAGCAAGAACGAAGGTGAGATAGACAACTTAACATTTTATGTTATCTGTTGACTTAGGCTACTTCATGAGATTTAGACCCTGCACTGCAAATATGTAAGAAAGGGCTTGGTCTGTTCTATCAGATATTTATTTTCTTCTTCCTCTCACTATATGGCCATTTGTGTACTATAGCTTGTTAAACTAGAGGGAATAAGACACTGACTGAAAGTCTGATGCAAGGATGTAGCTGTTTAAAATACTTCACGAACACATGAAATATATAATACTTTTATTACAAGCTAATTGATCTGAAATTATGGGTTCCCAAGATGTCAGAAAGTAAAGAATGTATATATATGTATGCAAACATCTTGTGAATGGGAAAGATGGCTCATATATTTTATGCTATACTCAGAACACTAACTAAAGTAATAAAATGTAGTTATAACAGGAAAAGCACGTATATATGGAAATGTAAAGATTTTACATTAATGCTTAACTACTTGACATGTGGTACCCTTGACATATCTTCTACTTCATAATCTAATGCATTGAAAATTGCTCCTTCAGTAAAATATTGATGTACATTACACGTTATAGATTTACAACTGTATTTAAAACATTACATTTAGTCTCTATATTAAGACAATATATTCAAAAAAATGCAACAAATGAATGCTTACATATAGTTTCATAGTTTCATAGTAGTGTACTAGGCTATCTGCCCGGGGGCATTTATAAGCCTAGCCAACAGTGATGTGGCTTCCGCCACCCCGTATTATATAGTTGCGCCTCTCTAGTAGTGACACATGTGGGACCCCATTATTTAGTAAACTATACCTCTGTCTAGTAGTGACACTGAGGTGACTCCCGGGGTAAACTTGCGATCTCCCATCCATGCATCGAGATTTTTCTTGAACAGTGCCAATGAAGGGCTCTGTCTCACATGAACTGGGATTTTGTTCCAGAGTATGGGTAACCTCTGTGTTACGAATCTATCCCTCCAGCATGTCCTATTCATATTTGTGCAGAGGTTGAAATCTTTAGCTCGCGTGGTTCTGGTGGATTTGGATTTTTTGAGATGGAGCATGTCCATCAGTTCTTGGTTGGACATGGCCCTATATGTTAGGCACAAATCACCTCTGAGCAGGCGGTATGCTACTGAATAGAGCTGGAGTTTCTTTAATCTAGCTGGATAAGGCACATGTTTGAGACCTATGATCCTCTTGGTGAGGTACTTCTGGGGTCTTTCCAGTTGTTGTATGTGCGGTGAGATACATCCCAAATGGAGCATTATATTCAATCATGGGCCTGACAAGGGAGGAATATAGAGGTACAATGACCTCCTTTGATCTGGATGAGAATCCCTTCATGATGAGATGGGCAAGGTAGAATGTCTTTCTGACCACTTTGGCAACATGGTTGTCAAAGGAGAGGTCACTATCGACTTGAGTCCCCAGGTCTCTGATTACTTCTTCCATATTCAGTGGGTTATTGTCTACGTGATAATTTGTGGGTACTTTGTTTTTCCCAAAGCGGATGACTATACATTTTTTGGTGTTAAGTTTGAGGCCATGATTCCGGCACCAGTTGTCCGTTTCAGTGAGACCTTTCTGTAGGATGTGTGTGTCAGCAGGTGAATCAACTATGGCACCCAGTTTGCAGTCATCTGCAAACTTTGTCAGCCATAATCCTCCCATATTTGCTTTCACATCTGAGAAGTAAATGCCGAATAAGAGTGGTCCCAAGACTGATCCCTGTGGGACACCACTGTGACTGGTTTTGAGTCTGACATGGTTCCAGCAATTTTGACCTTATGGGTTCTGTTTTTTAGCCAGTTTGCTACCCATCTTGTGACGTATGGATTTACATTTAGGCTGCTGAGCTTGTCTATGATGCCAGAGTGTGGTATCATGTCAAAGGCTTTAGCCAAGTCCAAGTAGGCAGTGTGGACAGCCTTGCCCTCGTCGATGGCACTAATGACTGTCTCGAAGTCGACCAGGTTTAAGAGGCAGGATCTGCCTTTTACAAAACCGAACTGGGTGGGATCAAGGGTCTGCAGATCCCCAATGTCGCCATTTATGAGTTCCATGATGATTCTTTCCACAGCCTTGCAGACCAGGCTGGTCAAACTTATGGGGTAGTTACCAGGGTCAGTAGAATTTCCCCCTTTGTGGAGTGGGACCACTGTTGCTGTGCGCCAGTATTCAGGTACATATCCTGTAGTGAGGCTAAGATTGAATAGCTGTCTTAGGTGCGGGTTTAGTTCATCTTGAAGTTCACGTAACACGCAACCGGGGATACCATCGGGTCCCATAGATGCTGTGTTTTTTGCTTTGTTGAGTGCTGATTTCACCTGTATGTCTGTGATGACAGGTAGGTTACATTCAGCAGAGATAATTACTTCATCTTTAGGGGGTGAGGGAGGGGAGAAATTTGCACTGAACCTATCTGCCAGAATATTGGCAATGTCGGTAGGGTCAGTGAATTTTTTGTCGTTGTGTACTAACTCAGAGCATATCTGAGAATTTCCTCCCAAGGTTCTGACATAATTGAAGAAGGCCTTGTGATTGTCTTTGCTATCCTTGGCAATCTTTTTCTCAAAGTTTGCTTTAGATGTTTTTATGAGAGAACGTAGTTTTTTACTTGTGCTGATTAGGGAAGCCTTTCCCTTGTGGGATTTGGCTTTGTCCTGCAGTAGCTTCCTTCTTTTGTTGTACAGTTTGTTTATAGCCGGGGTCCACCAAACCGGCTTTCCTTGGTGGAGAGGGTCTTGGTTTTAGTTGGGATTGCTTGATCCATGCATTCTTGGAGATGTCCGTAGAAGGCTTTTGTGAAGGATTCAGCATTTTGGGATGTGGTTTCCATTAACCCAGTAGGCTTAAAGGATACCATTTCTGACTTAAGGAGCGCAAAGTCAGCTTTTGAAAAGTTTTTCACTGTAGTCTTTTGTTCTGGGGGTGGGGGTGGGATATGTACATCCAACGTGATCAGTTTATGATCAGATCTTACTAGTGAGGGGTTTATATCCGGTGCGGAGCATTTGGACCCCATGTTTGTGATAATCAGGTCAAGTATATTATCTCTCCTCGTAGGAGAAGTGACCAGTTGCTACATAGCATTTGAGTTAATGAATTCCAGGAATCTTTGGGCTAGGGTGTTAGGGCTAGAATAGTGGGCCCAGTCTATGTTGGGGTTGTTGAAGTCACCCAATATGATGGTGTTTGGTGTGACATTCATGTCCTCAAGTGTTTTCAGGAATGCTTGATGGGATTCCTGGGATTGGGAGGGTGTTCTATAACATGCGACCAGTTGTATGGCAGTTTTGCCTATGGTGAGTAAAACTTGTATGGTTTCTGATGCTTCATGGGTAGCCACCAATCGAGAGGTGTAGGTGTCCTTTATGAAAATGGACACTCCCCCTCCCTTTGTGGTTCGGCCTGGAACTTGAGGCCGAAACGCATGATATGAGGTATAGCCTGGTAGCGCTGGAGTGCTCTCAGGAGCCTTGAACCAGGTTTCAGTTACTGCACAGACATCGATGTTCTCCATACTGAGAAGTGCTTCGAGTGCCTGCATCTTGAGATTTAGACTTCTGTACACATATATATATATGGGTGAACATGCATGTGCGTATAAATATATGTATATTTTTATGTGTGATTGTATACTTGTGTATATATACATATATATGTATGTTTTAAGGGTCTACTTTAGTTCAGCGAATGATCAGATGATCGAACGCTCTTAGTTCAAACACTAATAGTCGAACCGGCAAAATAGCAAATGGCCGGAACAGCAAATTATTTCCCAGGGAAAGAAATCACCGTCCAGGTTGTACCGTTTCCTCCACTTTAGTGCAATCGCGGAGTTGGTATATTTAAGTAGGGGTGTGGGGCAGCTCCTCTAGGGTGAAACCCCCCCACTTCATTTACTGTTTAGTGTTTTGGGGGGGTTGGGAACAGCAATTTTTTTCCCTGGGAAGAAAATAGCTGTTCTGGTTGCTCGCTGTTATGTGTTTTCGAGATTTAGGGGTTGATATAACAATGTTCAATCATCTGATCATTCATTGTTATAACATAGACCTTGTTTTAAGATATTCATGATAGCTCAGACAACATACATGCAACCACATTAGATAATAAATGTTTACTGTGTCTGACTACCCCACATTTTATATTGATTGATAACACTATGAAAATTGATATAGGCCTTCAAACATCTTGAATGTGTATCCCAAATGATCATATTGTACAAGTGTGTATAAGGCATAAGAGGGGAGAGAGGGCTGAGAGGAGGGAGGGGAGAGGAGAAGGAAAAGAGAATATTTGAAATTACACAAATCTGATAATGAGCATTCACACTAGCTTAAAGAAATTTATTTCACATATTGATTCAATTAATACAATGATACCTATTAAGGTCATTCAACTATAAAACTATACTATATAACAATAATTTATTTACCTAATGTTCATATAATAGGATAGATAATCTCATATAATTTGGGAATATACAACACAGAATATTTTTATTGTTTCTCTTTACTAGACTGAATTACATCTATAATTATTTAGATAAGTTATGTTCTATAAAAATAGTTCTGACTTCATTTAATTTTAACTTATTTATTACATGAGATATGAAGATATATAGCAAGCAAATCATAAGCAAATTCCTACAATTTAATCACATTAATGTATGTTATAATTAATGAATCAGTATATTTAAAAAATTACATTTCATTTATGACTATATAGTCTCTGTAGAAACATATATGGAGCTCTTAAGGCTTCTTGTTGCTGAGACATGAGGGTTAATCCAATAGATTATTCTCTATCTATTGGATTAGGAATGTTTATCAATCCATGTGGGATAAGTAAAATCCTAACTTTTGAAGTTATTTTGTCATATAAAATGTTTTTGTGATATTTTTTTTTTGTCTTTTATAGGCCTGATCCAAAAGTTATTATATGTTCTTTAATTCAGAAATCCTCTCAAATTACAATACTTAGAAATAATAAAAGATATATTCAACTTTAGTGTCATGGAAGAGTTTTAATCTCTATTAACAAATATTTTAAACATCTCTCAATCCGAAGTAAATAAATATGAATCTAACGCTACTCTCTTTAAATATTACTGGCTTAAACAATCCAAAGAAGAGATCACATTTACTAAGACATTTAAAATTAAATAAAGCACAAGCAGACTTTCTCCAAGAAACTAATTTCAAAACAAATGAAAATTGTATATGGAATCCAAAAGAATATCTAATGTCTCATTCTCCATAAAAAACAAAAACCAAAGGAGTGATTATCTTATGGAAGAAAAATATCACTAATCCCAAGGTTATCTATACTTATCTAGATAAAGAAGGTCTCATGGCTCGTTACACTAAAATTCAATAACAGGGTGTGGACATTAGCGAATCTGTATTGGTTTCCTGGTATGGGGGTAGGGACAGCTAAAAACATTTAGATCTCATTATTAACACTTACAAAGGTAACTTGATAATAGGTGGAGATTTTAGTTGTATTTTAGATAGCTCTGATACTACCAACAAGATACCTTTTTGTCTTACTTCAACAGCAAAACTTCTCAAGAAATAGAGTGTAAATCTTAATCTACTAGATATTTTTTAATTTCAAAGAAACTAACTTGTTAAATTTTTCACATCAAGATTACAGATTTGGTACTCAAACTAGAATTGACAGAATGTATGTCTCTCAAGATCTAAATACAAAAATATCTACCTCTTTAATAATTCCCTGTCCTTTTTCAGGTCATAACTCTATTATTCTCAAACTTCAAATAGATTTAAAAAAAAATAATACATATGATGAGAATTCCTGCATATATTACAAAACTGAAATAATTTAAACCATGGCTGGTAACAGAATTACAATTTTTTTCTAGATATTAATTATTCTGAAGAGACTAACATAGTCATGATTTGGGACTCATTGAAAGCTTTCATATAAGGTAAAACCCTTACATGGTTCAAAAATAAATCAAAACAATGAGAAGCAGAATTACACAATATAAAAAAAAACAATTTATAAAGATTAAATGTAAAAAGTTGGCAAACTCCACTAACAACAAAAAGACAATTGACAAATTAAATAAAATATATAATGAAATTCTATCCCATAAAACTAATTTAGCCCTAGAAAAATTAAACCCTTATTCAACTTCACCCAAACACATGCATAACTTAGCTATGAGAATAAAAATGCAATCAAGAGCTAATAACATAATCAGTATTCTACATGAGTGGAAAAAAAAAAAGAAGTTATGTCCTTACCATAACGTTCCATGTGAGTTGTTCATCTCGCCTTTTTGTTCTTACATGTGGGTTGGAGCCGAGGGATCGGCTCCGAATCAGCCGCTTTCAAGCTCAAACTCTCAGAGAAGCTCGAGACCTAGTGTATATCCCATGATGCTCTACTGTGAATCCCCAGATCTAGTATGCTGCAACCAAGACAGCCTACAGGAATAAGTGAAACTATAGTGTCTACCTATGAAGGTAGCTAAAAGATTGTAGATAGGAAACATAGAATATGCCATACAGACTAACAACTTGACCAATCTACCAAGGCAATCATCCCATTCGACTGGAGAGGGAAGGTGGGCGGGAATGTAAGAACAAAAAGGCGAGATGAACAACTCACATGGAACGTTATGGTAAGGACACAACTTCTTTATGTGAAGTTGTTCTATCTCGCCATTTTGTTCTTACACGTGGGTAGCGTCCCAAGCACCCTAATCCTGGGTGGCTCACGGGAGAACACTCCTGAGCACAGTGGAACCAAAGGTAGCCCTGTCCCTGGAGGTCCTATCCACTTTGTAATGAGTGATAAATGTGTGAGGTTTTGACCACGTGGCAGCTGCACAGATGGTATCTAAAGGTAAACGAGCTGCATGAGCTAATGACGTAGGAACAGCTCGTGTCAAGTGGGCTTTGATGTTAGATTCTAATGGCTGACTAGTGGAAGCATAAATGGATTTGATGCAGTCAGAGAGCCACTTAGACAATGTGATTTTTGATACTGCAAGACCTTTCTTATTTTCTGTGTAAGAGACAAAAAGTTGATCCGACTGTCTGAAATCCTTCGTTCTATCTAGATAGAACCTCAGTTGTCTGTGTACATCAAGCTTGTGTAACATATATTCCAATCTGTTGGAATGGTGTTTGAAGAAGGTTGGGAGCTCAATGGACTGATTTAAGTTAGTCTCTGAACAGACCTTGGGAAGGAAGGTAGGGTTAGTCCTGAGGGAGACCCTATCTGGGTGAAAAATCAAATATGGGGGTTTGGTGGACAAGGCTTGAAGTTCGGAGACCCTACGTGCAGATGTAATGGCTACCAGGAATATAATTTTCCAAGACAAAAATTTTAAATGACAAGATGAAGCAGGTTCGAAGGGGGCAAGCATCAATTGGGATAAAACTATATTCAAATTCCAGGGAGAGACAGGATGCCTGATAGGTGGTCTGAGATGGTGGGTTCCTTTTAAGAATGCTTTACATAGTCTATGTGACATGATGTTAGACCCATTAAACCCTACATGGAAGTTGGAAATAGCAGCCAATTGAACTCTAATTGTAGCAGCTGCTGCACCATCATGGAACAAGGAAGACAAGAAGTCTAAGATGATATGGACAGGTGCTGCATAAGGGTCAATGTCATGTTGAGAAGCCCAGTGAACACATTGTTTCTATTTGCTATTGTACAGCTTCCTGTTAGATAGTTTATGAGAGGAAACTATAATATGCTGGACCGCAGAAGACAAATTTTGAGACCTGGCTAATTTGGGAATTGGAGAAGCCAAGCTGTCAGTTTTAGGGAGGTAAGGGAGGGATGAAGAACTCCCGACGAGTGAGTCAGAAGATCTGGCACTGGGTCCAGGATCCATGGTTCTTCCAGTTGATACTTCCGCAGAAAGGGGAACCAAATTTGTTGAGGCCACAACGGGGCTATCAAGATCACAGTCCTTCCCAGACTTTTGGCTTTCTGTATAAATTTGGGAATTAGGGGTATTGGCGGAAAGGCATATAGGAGGCCCGGGGGCCAATCATGTACGAGCGCATCCCTCGGTTTGTTCCCTGGTGGGTGATAAAGGGAAAAGTAGCTGCTGCATTTGGCATTCATCGGAGATACAAATAGGTCGCAGCAAGGCTGGCCCCATCTGCAGAAAATCTTTTCCGCCACTTATTGTTTGAGAGACCACTCGTGAGGCAACAGGAAGGCCCTGCTTAGCTTGCCCGCTATTATGTTGGATGACCCCAGGATGTGCGTTGCTATCAGAAAGCGTCTGGTGGATACAGCCCACTGCCAAATTCTTAGGGCCTCCTGGCACAAGGGATACAATCTGGTTCCCCCTTATTTGTTGATGTACCAGACTACCGACATGTTGTCTGTCTGGATAGCAATTGTACCTAGAGGAAGAGAATCTTGAAATTGTTGCAACGCCAGGAACACCACTCTCAGCTCTAGGACATTTATATGCAAATGTGTTTCCATGATTGACCAAGTGCCTTGGACAGTCTGTCCCTGAAATAAGCCCCCCCCCACCCTATCAGGGACGCATCCGTGGTCACCGTGGCTGTGGGTTGGGGAAGAACAAAGGGACGCCCGATTATTACTTGGTCGCTGTTCAACCACCAATTGAGATCCTTCTTACAAAGACTCGTTAACCAGATCTTGTGTGACATGGGCAGGCACTGGTAAGACTACTGCGCGAAGAGCAGCCACTGGAGTATTCGCATGTGCATGTGCCCTAACGGAACTGCTATCAGTGTGGCTGCCATTGTACCTAAAAGCTGCAGTACCTGGGATGCAGGAGCTTTGTTCAGAACCAACAGACTGGATAGCTGATTTTTTAGGGATACGATTCTTGATTCAGGCAACCTGATCCTTGCATTGTCTGTGTCCAGTTCTGCCCCTATAAATGTAATATGCTGCGAGGGCGATAATGCAGATTTTTTGAAATTTAGGGTTATGCCCAACTGAGAACAAAGGTTTATGGTGTAGTCTCTTGCTTGAATTAGTTGATGCCTGGAGGTGGCGGTGAGGAGCCAGTTGTCCAGATATGGAAACACCGGGAATCCTAATCGTCTCAGATGAGCCGTGACCACTGCCATACATTTGGTGAACACCCTGGGGGCTGTGGTGAGACCAAAGGGCAGGGCTCTGAATTGGTAATGACTGGCTCCCAGCCAGAAACACAGGTGATCTCTGGATGATCTGCCCATTTTGATGTGGTAGTAAGCATCCTTGAGATCTATAGAACACATCCAATCACCCGTTGTTAAGAACGGCAGAATCGATTGCAGCGTGACCATCCGGAACTTTTCCTTCTTGACGAAGGTGTTGAGTTTGCTGAGGTCTAGTATGGGCCTCCAGTCCCCTGTTTTCTTTGGAACTAAAAAGAACCTTGAGTAAGTTCCGGATCCTATTTAGTCCACCGGGACTGGCTGGATGACTCTTTTGTCTAGCAGGTTTTGGATTTCTATAGTTGCTAGTTTTCTCAGACTGGGTGGAATGTCTGGGATCTTCGTACACATGGGAGGGGTTTTTGTAAAGGAAATGTTGTAACCTCTGGCAATGATTCTTTTTACCCAATAATCCATTGTGATGCTTAGCCAGGCCTTTGGGTATAAAGCTAAGTGACCCCCCGACTGCCTCCAGAGTAGGACAGCCGGGCTTCCTTTCAGGAATGCTGACAGGGCTTACCAGAGAACTGTTCCCTGTCGCCCTGGTTTTGCGGACCGCATCTGCCGTTTGGATGGTGTCTCCCATTTTTGCCCCCTCCTCTGGCCCTAGAGGGGGTATCAGTAGGTGTGTATTGGAAATCTCCTTGGGGTTTTCAGAATCACATTTTCCCACTTCGTTGCCCTTTGGGGTACGGTCTAGTTGGAGTGGAAAAACGGACTCTTACAGCAGACAGAGTCTTTCCTTCTTGTTCACACCTAGTGAGAGTCTCCTTAACTTTGGGTCTGAACAAGGCGGACCCATCGAATGGGGTACTGACGAAGGAAGACTTAAAGGCTTCCGCAAAAGAGCAAAGGCGCATCCAGGACTATCTCCGAAGAGCTATCGCTGAGCCTGCCGCCCTACTCGATCCATCTGCAGCATAAGAGATGAGTCACATGGATGAGTTTACTATTGAATTAAGGGTGTTGAGTTGTGCAGTCACCTTTTCAGAGACTGCATCAGCTGTGTTACCCTGGAGAATATCTCCCAACTCCTTTAGGAGATCCGTTGAAGGCGGGTAAAATGTGTTAGGTAGTTGAGCGATCTCATGGAAAATGCCGCAGAACTAAATATGCGTTTCCCATACCTGTCCATCGTCCTAGAATCTCTATTAGGAGGATGGACAGCAGAAGAGGTTTCCAACACCTCTTTCTTGGTGGCCGCCGCCACCACCATGGCATCAACCGGAACTCCTTTTGTAAGAAAGGCCTTATCTGTAGGGGAAGTAATAAACTTGTTGGGCCTCCAAGGGACCGGTTCCAGAGAGTCAGGGGACTCCCACGCCCTTTGAGCAACCAACTCCATCAGTTCATCGAAGGGCGGAGTACCCAGGAAGTGGACAGTTGAGATCCAAAGGCCTTCAGGAGGACCGACTCATCCTCAGTAGGGGCCAGGGACTGCCAATCACCCCTCTGCCTTAAGATTTCCAATATGTCTGCAAAAGAGACATCCTCTGAGGGGGATCGTGGGGACCCTTCTGATTCCTCCAAGTCGGTATCCAATGTGAGGGATTCCTGTGGGGAATCCAAGTGCCTCCTCTTGCACAATCTCTTTCTAGGTACTTCATCAGTGGGAGCATCCGGTGAAGTCCCTAGAGAGGAGGGGCCACCCAATGGGGATAACTAGAGGGCCTGGATCTTGACGCTTGGTGGGGATCTGCGGGGAAGAGGTAGAACGAGGCCCTTTAGGGGGAGGGGAAGACAGATCCAAGGAGATAGTAGTCTTAGTAGACATGACCTTCCTCATGGCATCGAAGGCACCAGAATCTCGGTCCGAGAAGTCTGTCGGCTCCGAAGAAACCGGCAGTTCTCCCCTGGCCGAGACCCCGCGCTCCAATCCAGAAGATGGAGCCGAGGCCACCTGCGCCGAAGCCCTGAGTGGAAGGGTCAGAACCAAAGTATCGGTTCGACTCTCCACCCCGGAGTCAGCGAGGGACTGTCGGCCCCGAGATTCTCCGGTCGGAACCGAGGAGATCAAGGTCGAAGGAGCCAAGGGAGGTGGATCGAACCTCGGCTCCGAGGGCTCTACCAAAATCGGTTCCACCTGCCCTGGCTCTGAACGCTTGGTTGGCTTCTGAGGAGGAGGTGGAGAAATTATGGCTGAGGTTTCAGGCTTCAAAACCGATTGACTCGAAGCAGACATTTTGGCCAGCGCGGGGTTCTCTAAGAGCCTCTTAACCACTCGGTCCAGATCCACATTGGAAAGCCTTGAAGAATGCGTCAAGGGATGGGTCGAAGGAGCCGAAGATGGCACCGACTGAAGAATTGGAGACTGAGGAGTCTCCAATATCGGCTCCACAACTGGGCTCCAAGGTAGAGGTTCGATACATGGTTCCAAGGCCTGTGGAGCCGATGTACGAACCACACCACAGGAACTCAGAGCCGATGACTTGGGCTCCGAGGATCCTTTGGAAGACTTTGACCCCATCGAAGCCTTGGAAGAGAGGTCAGCCTTGTCTAAAGTAGTCTTAAAATCCGGCTTCAGGAGTCCTCTATCTACCAGCTTCCTCCGCCTTTCCAGGAGAACCCTGGCGCTAAAGGAGTGGCAGATAGAGCACACCTCTTGTAGGTGCACCGAGCCCAAACAGTAAATGCAGGTGGAGTGATTGTCTGTAACGGAAATGTTTTGACCGCACTCACACCTTTTAAATCCTGACTTTTGCTTTTCTGACATTTTTTAAGAAAAAGTTCAGGTCCCTGAATTTTACTTGTCCAAAAAATGTAGTAACTACACACACAACTAATATAAAATAACTTCCTATGGAATAATATAGAATAATATGTATATATATATCTATAAACACACTATCACTGACTATATAATTAACATTAGGTATATATATATATATATATATATATATATATATATATATATATGTGTGTGTTCAAAAAAGCCAAAAATCCCAAACGTAGTATAAAGAACAAACCCAAGAAGGAAGGAATGCAGTCTGTTGATAGATTGGTAAAATTCCACCACACAAAGCAAGCAATTCCAAATGTAGAAATGATATTTATTAACAATAAGATGTGAGCGCTTTCGCGGATGCTGTATCCGCTTCATCAGACATAACCATACTGAATTCAAAGTTGCATTAAATACTCTTAACAAACACTCAAAATCAATTAACTAATTAATCAATTAATTAAATCTAACAGCAATTCAAAGCTATGTATTCAAAGCAAATTCCCATAAATGCCCAGTGTCCGGATTCTTAAAAAAGCGTGACTCATCTATGGAGTCACATTGTAAGCATCTACCACATTTCTTGGTCGCCCAAAAGCTCCTAGGATTCATAGAAACGAGAGTCATACCCAAATTATTATAACAAAGAGTTTGTTTAAGACATTTCATATTCTTATAAACAAATGTAGGAGAGTCACCTACTATATTCCTGACTCTCTCATCAACCATGAGTATGTTCCAATTAGACATTATAGCCACTGGGTTTACCAGTTTGTTGTAGCTCAGCCAATACTTCATTCGGCGTCGTATATACGGAAGGAACCGCACCAACCCGGAAGCGGAATGAGGATGAGTGTTCAGGGTCTGAAGAGGCGGAACAGCAGGGCATAAGAGTAACAGAACCTCTCATCTCTCCTGGTGCGGTTCCTTCCGTATATATGACGCCGAATGAAGTATCGGCTGAGCTACAACAAACTGGTAAACCCAGTGGTTTAGATAGAAGTAATAACTCAGTCAGCATGACGAGTGTAGTTAGGCGGAAAATACAGCTTGAAAGAGCTGAAATGGAAAAATTTCCGATGGCTCCACTGCCTATACGAACGGGCAGAAAAAGATCTGTTGAATTGGAGACAGCGAGGGGAGCGAAGAGAAAGGAACCGCCAAACCAACAGAACCAACGCATGTTAAAGAGGTTTTGGAACCAGGATGCTTAGGATGGAACATGATGAAGTACATTTGCTTAATAAAGGTATGAATTTTATACCCAGTTCTAACATGGATATCAGTCAAGCTGTTATATCTGTCAGACTATTTGTACGTAATATAGCCTTGAAATTGTTAATTGGTACAGATTCTATGACACAGGTTGATCCTTTTAAATGTAGAAGTGTTTATACACCACATTTGCAGGCCAATGTGGAGACTTTTTAAAAAGCGGTTGAGAATGCTTTATACAGTGACTATAATTTTTCCAAGAACATTAAGGATAATAATTTAAGTAAACAAGAAGTGGAGGCGCTCAACAGACTGAGAAATAATGCGGACATTGTTATACGCCCGGCAGACAAGGGTGGTCCGGTGGTTGTATCGGACTTTGAATATTACAACAGGACAATGTTAACAATGTTGGCAGATGAGGCCTATGAAGTGGTACCACCCAGCATTGTGTATAAGTTGCAAGACAGTATTTGTAATAACCTTTTGGAATGTAGGTCCATTAATGTAATCAGTGATGAGCTGTTTAAATATTTTCAAGTACCATATCCAATAGTACCTAAGCTTCACGGTCTACCGAAGATACATAAGAATATGGTAGAACCGTGCTTTAGGCCTATAGTATCAGGTTCAGGTTCAGGTTGGCTGACGGAACCTTTGTCTATATATTTAGACTTTGAACTTAAGAAGGTGCTATCTGATTATGTGTATGTGCTTAGAGACACTGAACAGTTTTTGACAGATTTGTACTCTTGTGTCAATGGTTTAGACAATTTGGACAGTATAATATTGGCCACAATGGATGTTGTGTCCTTATTTACATGCATTCCTAATACTGAAGGAATAGATGCTTTGAGAACATTGTTAGTTGAATCTAATTTGATGGATTCGAGTAAGGTTGATTTTATATGTCTCCTGCTAGAAATGGTATTAGATAGTAACATCTTCTTTTTTCATGATACTTGTTATAGACAACGCAAGGGTGTGGCCATGGGCACCAGTTGTGCTAACAGTTATGCCAACTTGGTCATGGTAGCCTGGGAGAAACAAGATATACTTGACAATTCTAATATAGTTTTCTACAGGAGATTTGTAGATGATCTCTTTCTCTTGTGGAAGGGTACGGATGATATGCTCATATCTTTTTTTGAACAACTGAATAGTATGAACTCATTTTTAAAGTTTACTTTAGAATTCTCAATAGACACCATCAATTACTTAGATGTAACCATACTCCGAGTAAATGATACTCTTACGACCAGGGTTTACCGTAAGCCTTGTTATAGGCTAGCATATCTACATAGATCTAGTATGCACAATCCCAAAGTTTTTGAAAACATCATAAAAGGACAAGCTATGAGAATATCAAGATTGTCTTGTGAGGATACATGTTATGAAAATGAACTTAATAGTCTCCAGATGGGGTTGTTGAATAGAGGCTATAGTGAACGGGAGGTTACCAAATCATATTTTAATGTAGGTAATTTGAGAAGTACGAGGGCGAAACCCTATTACTCAGATAGAGGTGATTTACCTATTAGATCTATGAATAGGAATAAGCAGAGAAATGAGTCCATTGTCCTTCCTTTTAGTAACAACACTGACATTGTTGAAAAGGCTATAATGTCTAATTGGAACATACTCATGGTTGATGAGAGAGTCAGGAATATAGTAGGTGACTCTCCTACAGTTGTTTATAAGAATATGAAATGTCTTAAACAAACTCTTTGTTATAATAATTTGAGTATGAGTCTCGTTTCTATGAATCCTAGGAGCTTTTGGGCGACCAAGAAATGTGGTAGATGCTTACATTGTGACTCCATAGATGAGTCACGCTTTTTTAAGCATCCGGACACTGGGCATTTATGGGAATTGCTTAACAACAGCACCTGTAATACCAAAAATGTAGTATATGTGCCACACTGTTTGATTTGTTTCTGTGTCTATGTGGGCAAGACAAATAGGACCCTTAGAGAACGAATCAGGGACCAGGCCTATTGTCTTGCCAGAAAACAAGAATATAGTGCCCTGGCCAGACACACTCTACAGAGGGGAGTAGACCATGTATTTCTATTTCAAATATTACATGTCCAAGCAGAGGATATTCGGCTGGGTGATATTGTGAATCAGACTGAACAAGCAGAACATGGGTGGATTTTTAGACTAGCTGCACATGGGGGCAGAGGCCTCAATGACAGTATCTCTTTGAAGCCTCATCTTAAGGCTAGAAAACTAAGATAGTTTTTTAATATGATGTTTTAAATATGTATGGAGTGTGGTTAGTACATATGCCTTATTTTAGGATGTTATGTCTTATATTTATTTGTGAGTTTTTATGAGTTAGCAATGCAGCATTTATGTTTGCTATGCATCTTTTAGACATTTTCAGCTTTGAATACATAGCTTTGAATTGCTGTTAGATTTAATTAATTGATTAATTAGTTAATTGATTTTGAGTGTTTGTTAGAGTATTTAATGCAACTTTGAATTCAGTATGGTTATGTCTGATGAAGCAGATAGAGCATCCGCGAAAGCGCTCACATCTTATTGTTAATAAATATCATTTCTACATTTGGAATTGCTTGCTTTGTGTGGTGGAATTTTACCAGTCTATCAACAGACTGCATTCCTTCCTTCCTTCTTGGTTTGTTCTTTATATATATATATATATATATGTATATATATATATATATATATATATATATATATATATATATATATATATATATATATATGATAATACACACACATACACAATATAGCTGACAGAGCCCTGTCACACCCAAGAAAAAAGAGGCCTAAAGCCCTGAAGAAAAACTTTTTAGAAAAAGTCCTAACAAGGTTACACTAACAGGTAACAACCTTAATACTATAATAAGGATAGTAATCTAAATATATAAAAACTAAGTTTAGTCAAAAATCCTATTAATATATAAGATTTTAAATCATTGGCCCAGCTTCCTCCGACTAGCTGTTGATCCGTTGCAGCGGCAAACTAGATCTGGGGATTCACAGTAGAGCATCATGGGATATACACTAGGTCTCGAGCTTCTCTGAGAGTTTGAGCATGAAAGCAGCGGATTCGGAGCTGAGGGATCAACTCCGACCCACGTGTAAGAACAAAACGGCGAGACAGAACAACTTCACATCAAAAAGTATCAGATATAAGTGACATTTTAGACGCATTCAAACATCATCATACTGAACATTATAAAGATATTAATTCCCAAAATAACCCTCTAAATTTGGAAACAAATTTTCCCAAAATTAAGAAAATACCAGAAAAACTAAAATTTGATACTCAAAAATTAATTTCACATAAAAAAGTTATAGAAAAGATTAAAGAAAGTAAATGTAATAAAGCTCCAGGAATTGATGGAATTATTATAGAATTATATAAACTTTTTCCGACTTCTACACCTTCTCTTTTTCATAAAACCTTTCCTGAAATCCAAACTAAAACCACAATACCACCATCATGGAAATAGTCCTTAATCACACCCATAATAAAAGACAACAAAGATCCTACACACTGCAGCTCTTATAGACCAATATCTCTTCTTAACAATGATTATAAAATTTTCTTGTCTATACTAATTAATAGAATTAAAAAATCTTTGACCCATATTATAAATGAAGATCAAACTGGATTTATACACAACAGATGCACATACAATAACATACAAAGGATATTAACACTTATTGATATATTAAATAGAGAGAATCAAAAAGCCCTAATAATTGCACTAGATATAGAAAAAGCCTTTGATTCCTTAAAATGGGATTATTTATTTAAAGTCGTAGAACATTATGATCTTCCTCTCTCTTTTATTACTCTGTTAAAAATATTTACAAAAATAATCTAGCATATGTAAAATTAGGACCTTTTACTTCTGAATCAATAGCTCTAACTAAAGGTACTAAACAAGGTTGCCCTATGTCTCCCATTTTATTTGCACTAGCAATAGAAATATTTGCCTCTTTAATACATGACAACTCTAAAATAAAAGATATTAATATATATGGTCAATAAAAATCTAAAATAATGTTATTTGCTCCTTACTTTACATAAATCAAAAATTCTTTAAACGAATTAGATAAACAGGTTGAAAATGTTTATATAATATCAGGTCTCCACTTTAATAAAACAAAATCTAACTTTATAGCATTAAACAAAAATGGGGAATTCCTAGTAGATGGGGATAATATAACTGGCAAACAAGTACCCACTTTAAACTATTTAGGTATTACTTTATGTAAAAATACAGAAGAAACCTTAACTACAAATTACAATGACATTGTAAAAATAATGAATAATTATGTGGATAAGTGGAATAAAATGTATATAACCTTTGACAATAGACTGCAATTAATAAAAATGACATTACTTCCAAAAATTTTAAATATAGCTCAAGCTTTTTCCATAATACCTGAGAAACAGCTCTTGAAAATTTTACATGCATTATTACTAAAATGTCTATGGCACCCTAACAGAAACAGAATAGCTTACACTCATCATATTAGACAACGGGAACAGGGAGGGATCAACTTCTCAGATATAGAAACATACATAAAAGCTTCAGTTTTCAAAATTATCATAAATTGGATAGATTCAAACTACTCTTCTAGCTGGAAATCACTAAATTTACTATATTTCTAAATGAAAATCACATACTAAAAATGTTATGTTATCTGATCAATCCAACAAGTTATGGCATATCTTGTGTATCAGCTTACAATATAACTTGATAAAACCTACTAAACTAAATTTTATAAATTATATTTTCAATTGTTTTAGAGAATGTATTAATGCTAATATAGATATTAAAATTTGGTTAGATATATTAATACCTTTCAACATTACAAAAAATGTCTTTAATAAGACACATAAGAATGTCTTTAATACATGGAAAACAAAGAATTTTATATGTTGGAAACATTGTATTAACAATCAAAAAATGACAGATATCCAGTACATAATGAATAAATATGACCTACTTTCATCTGATTGTCTAGTGCTTCAGAGTGTATTAACATACTCACAAGACCAATGCAGAATGATTAATAATTATTCCTTTAAGAATTAACCTAAATTCATAAAATATCTAAATGAAATTATTTATAATATTCATAATATGGAAAACGCAACCTCTAAATTATATAAAATTCTAATAAGCTATAAAGTTAGTGCTCAACAGAATTTTTGGAATTACATTACTAAAGGACATTCATTAAATATATCCTTGGAAGGCAACACTAACATGTTGCTTTCAATTAAATTAACATCTAACATGCAATTCCGGAGAAGCTACACATGAAAATTTATGCACAGAGCATTTTATATACCTGATAAACTAGCCAATCTCAGTTTTTCCAATAATTCTACTTGCTGGAGATGTTTACAGAACTGTAAAGCAGACTGAATACATATTTTTGTTGAAAAATGCTGGAAAGATATCAACATTTTTTATAAGCCATATTTACAGATTAATTTGTTCTAACTAAAGTTTTAATTTTGCTGAATATAAATGAAAACTTAAAAATGAAAAAAGAAAATATGTATTTACTATGGACAATCCTAGCTGTTGCTAGGAAATGCATCTCCAGAAAATGGAAATCTAACTCTGCTCCTATCTTTGAAGAATTTTTAACATTATTAAACGAAACAGCAATACTGGAAATCAAAATCAAAGAAATGAGGGTTTACCCAAAACTATGGAGCAACAATGCGTAGAGAAAGATTTTATCCCTTACTGAGACTTTAAAAATGAACTCTGACTCTTCCTAAAAAATTTATGACTAATGTTTAAATATGTTGAATCCGAAAGGTTTCTGTATAAATATAATTTCAGGTCAAATGTAAATAATGTATATATATTTTTTTCTTTATCTCTTGTTGTTATTTGAACTCTATATCAGGGTATTTGTTACATTTGAAAAAAAAAATAAAACTTTTGAGTAAAAAAAAAAAAGATCACATAGCATTCAATTACTTTGTACATCCCTCCTGTTCATAATTATATAGTCTACATTTGCCTGTCTAGCCATAATGCCAAGCACTTCCACACTTTTGTGGGACATCAAAGATCCTTCATTTGAAATACTTACTTTTGCAGTCAATCTCCACATCAATTAAATTCTAAATTCCCCATTTATGTACCTGCTACTAATTTTTCAATGCCCATAGACTGAAAGTCCTGCAGTATCATCAGTCATCCTTGCCATTACTGCCACATAAATTGTCTGTGTTCTCGATGTTTTACCAATATACCAATGAAAAATAGTTTAAGTGAGTCATTAAAGCTTCCCACCAACTTACAAAAACAGTTCCTCCTGCTCCTAGGGGCTACTGACGGCCACTGTTCTATCTGATCTGTAAACCAAACTGTAAAATATGTTAAAGTGCAAAAAAGAGATACTGAAACTCTAGTGCCTCATATGTACTCTCACATCAACACAGTAAGAACAAACAAGGAATAGTCAGAAAGCAAGACTGTATTAATTTCAAAACCTTTATACAAATGAAGATACTCTTCTAAGGCAAAACTCTGTCAAGCCTAGAATATATTTTATAGGGTGGAAAACAAGTAAACCTATTACTCTTAATCTTCAGACTGCCAGCCACACCTCAAAGTTATATTAGAGTAGTAAGATACAAAATATTTTCCCATCCATGGGACATGAAGTTGTCACGAACCACCCAGAACATCCTTAACATTTGTTACCACGTTTCAGTCCCCAGTAAGGCTAAGGACCTTCTTTCATGGAAAGACACACATTTCCATCAGAATATAGTGCAGATCTCTCAAAAAGTAAGGCTTTGAGGAAGATACATTGAGGCCAGCATGAAAAAGCTTATTTCACCAGACCTTCTTTACAGTAATATATCCACCCTGTTCATCCTTTAGGTGGGCCTTTACTTTAAAACTAAACCCTTTACAAAACAATAGAAGAACACCCCCAGCCTAATACTTTCTAAAGAAAGAGAACAACCAAATGCGTATGCAAATTCCCTCAGAAAGATAAGTTTCTTGTAAACCACTTGTATGAGATACCTTTTGAAGCTTTTTTTTGGGTATGGGAAGACTTGAGTCCTTTAACATGTGTTACCTAACTCACTTACATTCCATGACAAGACTTAATCATTATCCATGAAAAGATTACCTTTGTGCATAGCCCATTTAAGCACAATTCCAAATCAAAACTCAGCAAAAGTCCAGGGGAAAGGGGAGCCTCATGAGCTCCCAATGTATTAATGCATGCCCTAAGATAAATAATATGACAAAAGATGCACCAAGAGACACATATATATATATACACAACATAGGTGCAGCTTCCCGAACACCAAATATTAACCCCCCCTGTACCAGAAATAAGGATAAAATAATCTAATGAGACAAATAATTAACAGAAAAAAATGTAGACTGCATAATTCTAAAACTGCAAAACTTGCCAATATGGAAAACTCTGTAAGCATACACTGGGGCCCTTGTCAAACTTTTAACCACACTGTCCAAAATAACTGCCTAGAAAACACCCAAACTGTGTAACCTATTCTATAAATAAGAGAAGGGAAGAGAAAATTCTTGTACTGTAGCAATTCTTATAGCACAGCCCAGTTAAATACACAAAATATTCTTAAAAACTGAACAACAAATTATCAATAGATGGTTCTGCACAATACCACAGCAAAAAAAAAAAAAAAAAATTCAAAAGAAAAAACTTTAAATAATTAAATATCAATGGATAAAACTGAACTAAGACTGAACACCAAGCCGAAAAATAGCAATTCAAGGGTGAAAACATTAAAAACAAATAAATGAAGTGACATAGTTAAATGTCCAGTCATACTGTCCATCTTCTAAGGTAGGCCAAGAGTAAACTGGAAACACATGGCTCATGTCAGAAGAAAGCAATGTGATAACTACAATGTGTAAGCCTACTCAGTTTAGGTTATTAATGAGCCCCGGACTTTCCAACGTTTAAGAGACTCACTCCCATAATAAGAACCGATAAATAAAATAAATATAAATAAATAAACTAAAATAAAGTCCTGGGTCAATGTCCACATTAGAACATAGTTAACTGCCTGAAACTGGGAAAAGAACAAAGTCCACAAATAAATCTCTATGTCTGAAGAAGTGTTGGCTTTTTCATGGATAATATTACAATCATCAAGAGGTAGACTAGCTTCAGAGTAATGAATATAAAAGTTCCAGTAGTTAACAAACCAAAGCAAATAAGTGCTACTGGCCTAGAAATGCAAACAGATTACTTAGGACAACCAGTGCTCACGCTTTCTGTACCTATACAACTTCAGTCCTTGGGGGAGAACAACTCTTTATTCATTTAGGTCAGATGCTTATGCATAACTCTCAGCTTATTCGCTCAAGAAGTCTGGACAAAGCCAAACTAATGGGGCAGGGAAGTCAAAGGGCAAAAATCAGGGAGAGATTTTAAATACTGGTCTTAAAAGCTAAGAAAGTTGCTATAACAACATTTTTTGCATTAGCATTTATTTTCTGAAGGAGATGAAGTCTGAAATCTAATGTTTGTCATCATTTAGTGACTGCAAGACTCATTGATTTTGCCATGAAAAAAAAAAGAAATTTAAAGAGGAACAGACAAAAAAATATGAGGCAAAAGTCTGGGCATTCTACAAAATTCTGGACAGTTGAAAGATATGTGCTTATTTAAAAGAGGAAAAGATTATGAACTCTTCTTCCTCTGACTGAGAGTAGTGTTGTACCACCATCTTGAGTGCCACATTCCTCCTCCTGATTAGAGACAGCTGCCCACTCTTTAATGATCAGATGTGTATGCTCAGACTCTAAGAAGGTCCTGGTACTTTTTTGAAAAACAGGCTGTATAGAACAGATGAAACCACAACCCACTGGAATGACACTGCTACATCACTGGGAAAACTGTCCCTCTTATTTCATCTGGTCTCAGCACTGTAATAATGTTCACAAAATGTTCACTCAATATTACACAGAAGTTTATTGTCCGATTTCTAAAGTTTTGACAAAACTGTTTCCTTTTTGTACAAAAGTATGAAACCTTATAATAAAATGTCTAGGTCTTTTCATTGCACTCTGAGGAGCAGGTAAGAAAATCCAGCATACTATCATTCCGCACAGCCTATTTCCTTCAGAGCTGTCCTGATAAATCTGACTGGGTCATCAGCTTACAGCTTCTCCAGTACACCAATAAACCTAATGTTTTTAAGTCTTTCACAGTCATCCAAATCCAGTAGCCTTGTTTCCAACAATTACAGCTTTAGCTGCTTATTGGCAACATACGATCTAGTTGCCAGTCATATCTCTAAAGGTCTGTAATAGCATCTAGGGCCAGCAATACCATCTGAGTGATGAATTAATGCTTACTCAATCTGTTTCACTCCTTACCTTGAGCTTCTGACTTATCTCATTTGGTCGCTGTTTTACCTGGCTTATTTAATATAAAGTAACGGCCACTTACTTTCTCCATAAAATGTGATCATTAACAGTTCCTTTCCAGTTGTTCCAGACAATGTATTACCATATTACTGGAATTACTTTTAGAATGTATGGATGTTGTCAATCACTTTTTTTAATGCAACAAGGAATAGTTCTAGTCATGAATAGAATTACTAAATGCTGCTAAAACAAAGGCTGCCAAACATAGTCTTAAAAAGTAAAGTATGCTGCACTTTATCTATTCAAACTATTGCCACTGTGAGAGAGCTCACAAATTTCCATGTTAACTGCACCTTGCAATATTTGAAAGATGTGTCTAGTGATCTTTTTGATGGTTTTCTAAACTAAGGCATACTCACAGAGCCACCCCATAGGCATTACAAGAAAGGATTTGTGACTGTTGAGGGACACCAAGTGGAGTCATCTTCTTAGATGATTTTACCAGAACTAGAGTAGCAAGGCAATATAACTCTGAAGGACCTTCCTCAGACAGTAAGAAGACTTCCTCATCCTTCATCTCTACAAATTGCAGTGCTTGTTCTTAGATGCTTTACTTGAAGATGGAACCAGATTACCCAACAAACCCCTGACAGAAAAACATTCTAACAAAGCCACCAGGGAATTTGTTATGGAGACTAGAAATAAGTGTTCTGGTAATGTGTTGCCTCTTTTTTTTATTTTTTAACAAACACTGCAATAAAATGAAATAAGCATATCTCATAAGCAAGGGTTACAACTATTGTATAAACCGAGTATATTAGTAGCCAAAAATGTCATCACTGAAATACAGTCAATAACCAAAGAACCTAGGTTATGCTGGAATGTACTTCTGCACTTGTTTTAGCAGCAGGGCAGGTGTTTCAGACAAATATTTGAAAGTTTTATACTTGGGTTCCCTTGCCCAACACCAACTCTGAGTGTCCAGTGCAGGACTCTCATGTCTCACTGCATCTGGTAGTGCTTGCGTGTGTGTGTGTGTGTGTGTGTGTGTGTGTGTGTGTGTGTGTGTGTGTGTGTGTGTGTGTATGCGTGCAGCACTAACACAATTTGACAATGCTATCCATAAACATATGGCAAATGACACTGCTAAGAACTTGTCTCTCATATCCAAATTTTCGAATGAATGTCAAGAACTTGATTCAAAAGAACAACTACTACAGGAATGTACAACACATTGTTTAGAACTCACTGCTAAACTGCTTTTGAAGTTTATAGATTTATAAAGGAAAGATGAAGTTAAAAAATCTAAGTCTTGTTCTATGAATTTTATAAATGTTATAAAATATTTACTGGTATATAAAGTAAAAGACTACTTACCTCACAAGAAGGAAAGCATTATTGATAAGGTTTGCTCGGTCATTGCTGCTGATAGCCTCATGATTTTTGATTAACAGGTTGACCAGAGTGTCCCAGCCTTCTCCTTCATAATGTACAATGTAGTAACCATTCATATCAACATTAAATTTTATCCACTCCACCTCTTCAGGCAGAATAATTACATCTGAGAGACACAGAAAAAAGAAGTTTTAAGGTCCTGCTAATGCAGCCCCCATATTCAAGAATGAGATTTCAAGCAGTTACACTACAAGCTTCTACTATTATAATCATTTTTCATCTACTATTATAATTCTTTCTTTCTTTTCTTTCTTTTTTGTTAAACAGGAAAAATCATTTCTTTTAAGGGGTCACCTAGAAGCACTGCCTAGTGGAGTAACTTAGTCACTAGAAGGCAAGTGGAGGCAGAGGAATCTAACCCATGAATTACAACATGAAATGCATTAGCAGCTTACATTCCTAATCATCTGAGCTGAACTGCTGCATAAAATAATTATAAGCATTTGCTCCTGTTACTGAATGGCTTGAATCCATTTACATAACTTCATTTCCAAATAAATGCAAGTGTTAAGAATTTTCATTCTAGGATATATTAGCAAGGACTTTTATGTTTTACTGTAGTTATATAACAATGCTAATACCACCTTAAAAGAAAAGTACAGCAATGAGATCAGTGCTAATACCACCTTAAAAGAAAAGTACAGCAATGAGATCAGTGTTACAGCACAGAAACTACTACACTGACAGCTGGCAAACACTGAATGAAGGACCAACCAGATGTTCTAGAGCTTAGAGGGAAAAAATTACATTATAGAAAATGGAAGACTAGAAAGTAGCCACAGTGGGTGATTATGCATTTATAGGCACTTCTGTTAAGTGTTAAACCACTGACTACTCATGGTGCAATGCTTAGTTTAATGCGTTGTTCTGACATGAGACATTAATTTGTTGAAGTTTAGATAAGGTGGGTACCTCTCCCTCTAGTCTAGCCTACAAAAGCAAGAGAAACCCAAAAATAAGTAAAATTTGTTAAGAATATTACAAATTAAACTTACTGCAAATCACACAGTGAGAAAATACCACTGACTGTCCTTTTTACTTTCAGAATCCATATATATATATATATATATATATATATATATATATATATATTTTTTTTTTTTTTTCCCTTTAAAGAATCCACTAAAAATTCTCAGAGTATCTGGTAGTACAGAAGTGTATCTCCTTGCCGCATGTGGTTACAGTTACGGACCAGAGTTTATACTACTACGATTCAATAACATTCAACTCATCTGAGACTTATATTGGGGTAGTCGGGATGGTGCCAAGCTAAAGGAACAGTGTCAGATGTCTCAGTGGAGTCTGGCGACTTTTGGCCTGGAAAGGGCAAACACAAGTAAGCTGCCTTCTGTGAAGTAGGCGTGTGACACGGGCCACCCCTTAGCATTGTTAAGATTATCTTTAATATACTAGTTTGTCAAATCTATGCTGTGCCAGAAATACAAAGGCCAGGATTCAGAAACCCTTATCAAAATGCACAAATCTGTTTTGGGCAGATTTGCTTAATATGATACAAGTTTCTGATTCAGAGACCAGTACAGTCACTGTAGTAAGAAAGCTCTGGTCCACAGCAGTACATTGGTCCACTGGCAAAGGCTGCATGCAAATGTGATGGTCAAGGGACATTGTGAGTACTAAAATAACCATGTGTGCTTCCTTGCTTTTCGCTTAGATCAGAAAAGAATGCTAGAGCAATTCAAAGAAAGCTCAACCACGCTATTTGGGAGCTTAAGCAAAAAACAGCATGCATTGTCTTTGAAGGTATGTCTAGTCAGTCTTTTGACTGGAGTTAGGCAGCCCTGAAGGAAGTATGTACTGTGAAGTTGTCTCTCTTTTTCATTCTCTCTCTCTCTCTCTCTCTCAGCACCTGGGAGCACAAGTGTGTGTGTGTGTGTGTGTGTGTGTGTGTGTGTGTGTGTGTGTGTGTGTGTGTGTGCGCGCGTGACTGTAAATTGCTGTGTAACTGCAACTGCATGGGTTGGTAACACTAGCATCATTACCTGTAACTCGGCAGTGTTCAATTTGGAAACATAATAATAAACTACTAATGAGTTTGTGCTTCATGTGGCTTTATCATGTCTTTAAAATAACAGTATATCACAGTTGCGCTATTGGGCAAAGCTGCACTGGACACACAGCTCTAGCAGTGATGTACTTGCTGAATCACAGACAAAGTAAAGTTTTCACAAAATAAAATACATTAAGTGAACTTAATTTTGCCCCATGTTTCTAATACATTTGTAATCTATTAGTTTATATAGATCAAGTGATGCAGGCAAGTTTGTCATAGTTATAGTTAATTCCTAGATTTTTTTTATCACATTAGATGAATTTATTTGCTAGGATGCTACTACATTTATCCAGCTTGAGCTTAGAGTTTGAAAATGTACTATACTTATTTATTTTTCTAAAAAATGTTTCAATGATGTAACAAGGATTTGATTATATTCATTTATTTTTCTAAAATATGTTTCAATGATGTAACAAGGATTTGATATATTAGGAACAATTGTAAATGACGAAACTTTAACTTCAGAATTTGCAAATCTTATGCCCCCTTGCCAGTACCTGACCTTAAGCATTGCCTCTCTTTTCAAGGAGGACCAGGCCAGTCATACAAGGAATGAATTTACGAATATCTATTCAAATGTGTAGTTCCCTTTTAAAGGAATATAGTGTGTTGCACTGCTTAACTTGGAGAGGGAGTTTTTTCAGAGAAGGAGTAGGAGCTTGTTACAAATCTATCGCTCCTCTTTGACTTATTTATTTGTTGGTACAGATTTAGATTTCTGGCAGTAGTGGTAGCTGGACTGCTTGATTTATTGAGTTATGATTTTTTTTTGGACTAGTAAATCCTTTATAGCCTTATAATCACAGCACAAATCACCCCTAAGATGTCTGTATAAAACTGAGTATATAGACAAGGTCTTCAGTCTTTTTGGTAGTTCAGGTCTTTTAATACCCTCTGGATATTTTTTCAACCACTTGATATGATTTGTAAGGTACATCCCAAAAAGGGCACTCCACTCAATGTGTCTAATCACTGCAAAGTAAAAGAAGATGAGGGCTTCTTTTTATCTGGAAGAAATACCTCTTGCTATGGGTCATGTAAAATAAAATGATTTCCTAACCACTGTTGCAATATAATGGAAAAACATAAGCAAGCTGTCTACCCAAGTACGCAAGTTTCTCACAAAACTTTCATTTTCAAATGGTGTATTATCTCTGCCATATGCTGGAGCTTGGGGGGAGTTTACCAAATGCTACAATGTTGTATTTTTTGGCATCGAGCTTGAGCCCATTTATAGTGCTACTGACAAGTGCAAGCTCCTGTTGGAGTGTCTCTATGTCAGACAGGGACTTGACGATATGTCCTAGCTTACAATATTCTGTGAATTTTGTTAACCAGTGATCCTCGTTTGATAAGTGGAGATCGGAGAAGTAAATACCAAACAAAATATATCCCAGCACAGATCTCTATAGATCTCCAATGGTCACCTTCATGCACACAGAGGATGTTCCCTTATTGTGCGAGTCCTGACAATGAGCCAACCATATAACCATATGAGTCAATTTGGAGTTCCTTCAACTTATTTATTATATTACCATGTGGTACACTATTGAATCACATGCCTTGGAGGTTAAGGTATGCTGTATGGACAGCTTGTCCATAGTCTACAGCCTGACCAACTCTTTTGAAGAAGTTCACACAATTCATTAGATAGGATCTACTATTAACAAAGCCAAATTGCTGGGGGTTGAGTTTTATAACATTTTTGACATCATAGTTAATTACATGAGTTATGATATGTTCCAAGGCTTTGCATATAAGACTTGTTAGGCTGACAGGTCTATAATTCCCAGGGCCTGAGGTGAGGCTAACCTTGTGGAGCGGCATCACAATAGCTGTGCACCTCTCCTGTGTAACAAAGCCAGTTGTTAAGCTTAGGTTGAAGAGTTTGAGGAATGCATCTGCCAAATCTTGCTTTGTGCAATTAATAAGGAAAATGGGTATGCTTTTATGTCTCTATGGATGAGGTAATCTTTGTTTTGCAGAGTACCTTCAGTTGATGCTCTTTTATGATGATTGGTGGCTTGATTCCATCAGGGATAAGTAGGTTTGGAATAGATATCTCTGGGGTGAAGTCGGCACTAAATTTGCTTGCCAGTATGTTAGCAATACACTGTATCAGAATAGTTAGCACTATTGTGAATAAGTTCTTAGCAATGTTGGGTGTTATTTTTTTTTTCTGACATAAGTAAATGATTTGTGGTTGTATTTTGGCTTCTATGGCTAGACTGAGTTCATGAAATGCTTTCATTTTTTATGCCCTTTTCAGTTCTTTGTCTAGCTGTTTGATGTTCTTAATTTGGGAGTCATTTGCTCAACTATATAGTTTTAGCAGTTTCTTTTATTATATATTTTATTGATGCTTAAGGACTACCAGGCTGGTTTACTTTTGAACCTCCCTTTTTGCTTGGATTTAGGTGGGACTTGCAATTTAATACACTTGCCCAGGTGTGAGTAGAACTATCCCTTATAACTTTTGCAGTATCAACATTATGGCTAATACCATGATAACTGACTTTAAAGACTTCATCATAGAATCATAGGGAGGTTGTAAATTTGAAATTCTTCAATTCCGTGATATTTGTTTCTACTAGTTTGGAGATTTGATAGAAAAGGTCATTAGCTTGCAGTCTTAACTGGCGAATAAGGGAGATACCTTGAGGATGGCACATACAGATGCTAAGTTTGTTATGACCATATCCTGGTCACATTACCTCAAGTCAGAAAATTAGGTTCAAACAACAAATCCAGACAGACAGTAAATAATTTGATCTAATTTGGCTATGAGATCAATTTTAGATGTGCAAATAATGTACCACTGTTTAACTCTGTGATTTATACAGTTTTAAGCTGAAAGTACCTGCATCTGTCGAATGCAGCATTGTGCAATGCTACACAGAATGCAGCTTACCACTGTTAACCTATGGACATAAAGTGAAAGAGAAAACAAAAAGGCAGCTAGAACTCCAGCCAGGAATGTCCTCCCCTCAGAAAGAGCATCAAATTATTCCCTGCCACTAAATAATCATTACTACTCTTACCAAGTTTACACCCAAACTAGAAAATAAAAACTAAAACTCTAAGAATAAATACAAAAGTGGGGAAAGAGTGGAAAGTCACTGGGAAAACACTTTGTTTAGCAAAATGGAGATGCTATCTAATGGATTAACAAAGAACACTCAGTGTAGCAAAATGGAGGATCTATTAAATATTAAATACAAAAACAGTCAAGCATCTGTAAAACATTCGGTATAAGCATTTTTTACTGAAACTTTTAGTTAATGTATAAAAAGCTCAGGGATATCACTTTGATTAAAGTCAAAAATTCAAAATCAAAGTAAACTTTATTGTTATTTACAACTGCACACATGTAGTTTAAATTAAATTTTGTGCATTAGCTCAATTCTTTGCAGTTGTCTTCCAAACATCTTTATTAAATTTATACATATGACAAAGGCAATCTTACATTTATATAAATGAAAAACATACAACATTATATCACTTTAGTTGCAAACAGTTTACATCACAGAGACCATTGAAACAACTGTAGTTGTAAACATTATACATCACTTATAAATCACCCCGTCATTGTCAGTTAAGCATTGTATAGCTCATTCAAATCCTGCCTCTTAAGCATCGGCTCAATTCTTGAGATTACAAAGGAAAGTGAAACAACAAATACAAGTAGAGGAATAAACATAACTAACACATACAATACTACTCCCAATACACACAAGAAAGAGCAGAGATATTTACCAACACTCACATATGAAAAGAATACCCTCCCCTGGGTTAAATCAACTGCACAATTTAAAGTAATACAAAACACACTACAGATTGAAATGCCTAAGTTATTTGTTTAATATTGCACTTGAGTGAGTTAAATAATATGGACTATGAATATAATAAATAAATATTGCACTTACTTGGAATATATGCAAGTATATATTACACAAATAAATAAAACTGACTTACTATGTGTCCAGACCCCTTGGACTAATGCCCAAGTTCAGAAGTCTAACCACTGTAGGGTAGAAACTGTTACTATCTGAGAGGTAGGTGCAGTCTGACACTCTTAACAGTCACTTGACCGTTTAAAACACAAAGCCAGCAAAGTTAGCCAAATAAGCCGTAAGAGAAGTTACAACATTGAGTAAAGTAAGCAATACAATGAAGAAGACACCAAACATACAATAAGTGCAAAAAGAAACAAGTAATTTCATGGTTTTCATGTGAAGTTTAAGCTAGAAAATGCCAGAGAAACACTCTCAAATCATGCTTCTAGCTCAGCTTCTGAAGTACTGGGAAAAGACATCAGGCAAATGGACTTAGCTCATTATATCTTCAGCCATAAGCAGAGAGTTTCTAGTCTGAACATTAAACTTTTTTTGGCAGTTATCTGTCTTTTGAATAATTTTGGTTTAACACTGATGTGCAAGTGTTTTACTGTTTGCACATTAACTTGTAAAATAAACAGTTTAACTTATTTTAAGTAAATAACTTTGTTATTCATCTTTGAAATGTGTCTGTTTCCCTGAGACCACAAGAATCGGGTTAGCTGATAGGGCATATAACACTACTGAGGAAATGGGAAACAGGGTGATCTCTGTCTAAATAGTTGTGTTATTTAATGTGCATGTGTCAGTTGATATTTTGTTGCATTTTTTTTAATTTACTTTTATTTTCAGAAAAAAATGCTATTGTTTTATAATAACAACATTCTTGGTTTTTGAATGCTAAGTGGATGGTTGGTGATGCCTGCATCCAGAACATTATGTTTTTATACAATACATGAGATTGTAATTGTCATTGTATTGACATAAAACTATACAGAGTGCGGTTGCTGGCATGGCTGGAAGGAATATATTGCTATGCAGCTGTTAAAACTAAATTTTAAATTTTATTTTAATTTTATTTTGCATTTGTTTACTAGAAGAGCACACTGATCACAGCTAACCATTTGCTGGTACTACAAATTTACAAAGAAGAAAAAAGTGGAATACAGAGTTAGCGTGTTACTGAATATATCAAACACAGAACGGAAATTAATAATATATTACAGTTTTACATGCTTGTATTTCAGACCTGCATTGTGGTGTAATGAGAGTCAGGGCAGGGGAAGACAGTGGAGATGGAGTTAAGAAGTACTTGTAGTTGACAGAGAAAAGCTAAAGGTTGAGAGACCCTTACATGGTGTGGCCTGCTGTGTGGCAAGAGCAGTTTGATTGTGTGAAGGATATTTCTAAGTTCAGCAAGAGTAATCTATTTGAGTTAAAAGTGAAATAAATTCAAGACATGAAAGAGCCAGCTCTATTCAATATTCGATTTATATGTAAAATGGCTCTACAAACACATGCACTAGAAACCTAAACTTACACCAGCAAGTAAACAAGTCTCACTGGAGTGTTAGTTTTTTTCTTAATTAACAAACTCCCAGCCTATGGAATATGTTATCAATACAAAACTATGTACTACTTTGGCTACCTTTATGAATAGTCTTGATGACCGGAAAGGTAAACACAAATTTACACTAGGGTTATCATGTACAGCCCTACCCAATTTTGAATGAGATGATTATTAAGTGCTCGAAAATGGAAGCAAGAACTTTTAAGTGTGTAGACTTAAAGATGAATATGGCTAGGCATCTTATTATACCTGTGATTACTTCCGTAGTACTGTTCCCATGTTTCTTTTTTCTCAATCCCTGACACACAGGAAGAAAACTATGTCTCGTGTCTCTTCCATATCTGAGTTAAGGGACAGGTCCATCTACCCATATAATACATGGTCAGAAGATATTTAATTCAAACTCCTGTATATGTCAGCAAAGTCAAGTCAGGTACTCTTTCCCATTCAGGTCCATAGTTTTACTTTGGACATATGATAGACAGTGAAAGGTCAGAATTTTAAAGCAATTAAAGGATGCAAGACACACTGCAAATACTGGCCCAGTGACAATACATTTTAGTAAAAGATATGATGGGTATAGTAGATACTGAGATTTTTTATAATGTACCAGGAACGGAGAAATATACTGCATCATACTTCTGAATTGTCCCAGACTACAGGATACCCTAGATACCCTAGATATTGTTTTACATTTTTATCTGTTCCTTTTAAAATGTGTAGGTTTTTTTTCTGACAAATTGTAGAAATAATGGCAGACATTTGGATTTCAGATTTCACATCCTTCAGAAAAGGTATGTTAATGCAAAACATAGTATTCTAGCAATTTTCAAGTATATAAGTTGAACATTTAAAATTTATCCCTGATTTGGGGCCTTTGTCCCATATATATTTTTATATGTATATATATATATATATATATATATATATATATCTATATATATGTATATATATATATATATATATATATATATATATATATACACACACACACACATCTACACATACACAAACTCACACACATGCACATACGTACACACGCACACATATATATACATTTTTGGGAGGAGGGCTTTGTCTCTGATTTTTTTAATTCCACTATTGAATTATCACTCGTGACACAGGCAAACTTATAATTATATAAAAGTAATCAAATCGTACAAAAAGTTCACATTTACAAACATTA
Source organism: Protopterus annectens (assembly GCF_019279795.1). Lineage (NCBI taxonomy): Eukaryota > Metazoa > Chordata > Ceratodontiformes > Protopteridae > Protopterus > Protopterus annectens. The sequence goes on along the minus strand of NC_056730.1, from coordinate 714,472,201 downwards.
TCTATCACGTACAGTCTTCTATATAATATAATCAATCCAGCATTAGACAAATTATTCAAATACTACCTTTTCATAATCCTCATTCCCCCTACAAAATATTTTTCTGCCTGTACTGTTCCCACAATTTCCATTTTTTTCTTTGTAATTTACTTCTACCCTTTTCTAAACATCCCACTTTCTGTTCTTTTACTTCAGTTACAATTTTAACAACTTTAAGTATGGTTGGTTTAGACTTTGATTTCCATTTTAAAGTAATTGCTTTTTTGGCAGCCACCAGAATTATTCTCAACAAAGTCTTGCTATTCTGGGCAATTCAGACCCTGTATCCCAGCTCAAAAAATAATTTCCATAGTTACTCTCATTTGATCGCCCAGTATTCCGGACAGAGTACTCTGTAGGGAATTTTTAAAGTCTGCCAACTGATTACACTCAGAAAGCATATGCTCACGTACCTCTTCCCCATTACACATCCAACATTTTCCATCTACCTGTGGAAAAATTCTTTGGAGTCTGAATGGTGTATAAAACTACCTATGCAAACATTTCCAAGCAAAAATCCTAAATCTTCTAGACCCTGTTGCATATTTGGGAGCCATACATATGTCCTCCCATTTTTTTTTTTAAATTGCTTTTCTAATTTTTTTTCAGTCTTTTATGACTTCCTCTGATTGATTCCTACAATTATTATGCAAATGTTTATATGCCATATTAACTTTCCTTTTTTTTAACAGCAACTTCTTTTCTAGATTCGACTAAAAACTCAACCAGTGCAGATCTTACAATTAGGATTTCCCTATCCCTTTTTCTTTGCTCATACTCTGATGTCAATCCCTGATAGGGAAGGCAATTTCTAGCCTTCAATCCAACTGTTGTCTTGGCATTTTCCATTCTGTTAGCTTTCCTTCTCTAATTATTTATTCCTAATACCTTGGTTCCTTTGCTAACTTCCTCCAGTAAATTCCCTCTATACCCTTAATTTCAGTTATCCTACCAGCAGAATCTCCTTTCTGCATTCCAGTGTTGGCTTAGTTCTATACTCTCTCCTACTTTATGCATATAGTAGTCTGCATGACTGTTATTTTTCTTAAGAATCTGCATCCAAAAGCCCACTCTTTCCTTATAACTCCCCCCCCCCGTTCATCATCATCCCTTTCCAGTTTGAATTGTAGCTTTCTGCTTGTCTTATGTATAAGAGCCTTAACTGTGTAGAGCTAAACTATCCTTTCAAATCAGGCAATCCTAAACCTCCTTTTTCTATTGGAAATATCAACTTAACCCACTTCACTTTTGCCCTCTTCCACTATCAGATAAAATATTTCTATCCATAACTTCTCCTCTGGTTGATAAAAATATGCTTCACCTGTGTATAAAACTAAAGAGACTAAAACATGTTTGTTTCTTGTATCTTGCTCTCCATGTCCATTGGCAAGAGCTTCCAGTTTTTCAGTTTTTAAATTATCTTTTGTTTAGTCTCTTTGCTACATATCCTTAGCTGCCATAACAACATGTTTTTTAACCCACACTCTTAAATCATTCATTGTATCATGTCCCCATAATTATGAGTATTGCTGAACCAATTCATGGGTGGGTAAAGAGTTTACAGCTGCAACCTTTGTTTTTACTTTGATTAATTTTATATCCAGAAAAAAAACAGAACTGTCTCTAAATGTTCCACAACATTGAGCTGTCCTTATCTGGTTCTATCAGGTGCAAAATCAAATTATCTCATCTACAAATAAAGCCAACTTTTCTTGAATACCATACCAACTGCATCCTTGAATTTCTGTGCCCCTTACTTTCTTTGCCAGTGGTTCTAAATATAATGCAAATAAAAGGGGAAAGAGGACACCCCTGACTGGTTCCTCTGCTCAGACACAACTTACGAGAGCAAAACTTTGATTTTTGCCTCTGATCCCTCATATATCCTTCCAGTTAACCTTATTATTTTATTAAGAAATGCAAATGCTTCCATTGCTTTACTTATAAAATTCCAGCTTACTTTGTCAAATGTTTTCTCTGCATCAAGTCCCACCAACAACCGTGGGATTTTCTTACATTATGCTTCTGTCTGGATCAACATTGTTCTATTAATGTTGTCAAATTGCCTCCCCTCCGCAAAGTTACATTGATCCATATCTATTAATTTTGGCAACACTGTTGCCATTCGTTTAGCAATTATAGGCATAAACACTATAATCATGGTTTAAAATTGAAATTGGTCTATATGAAGCTTGATCTGATGGGTCTTTACTGTTTTTAGGTATTACAGCCACCACAGCTTTTTTACAGGATGTTAGTTTTTGCCCTCCTTTCAAAATACAGTTAAACAAAATCTTCCAGATCTTTATCTCTTTCTTCCCTGCTAGCTTCCAAAGTTCCAGCAAAATACCATCTATTCCAGGAGATTTTCCTGCTTATTGGTTATACAACACCATTTTTATTTCATCTTTTCCTATCTTAACTGTTAATTGTTGAGCCTTATATACCTCTAACCTTGGTATATTTATGTCAAATATATCCATTTGGACTTTTTCTTGATTTTCCCTTTTTTCCACTTTATACAAATTTTCATAAAATTTCTGAACTATCTCTAATACCGTTAAGGTAATCCTTGGTTACTTTTCTTGTTATAAGCTCCTTATGTCTAGCAAAAAAAAACTTTCTACTTAATGTTGCCTAAGTCATTGTGCCAAACGTTTTTATGTCGTTGAGTTATTGTCAAAAACATTTGCTTAAGAGCAGTTTATCTAAACTCATGCATATTATCTAGACACTCCCATATTTTTTCTTTAGCACTCTGCAATTGTGCCTCTTCTTGTTCTGTGAGATCCCCCTTATTCTGTAATATTTAAACCTTTGTCAGCCTCTCTAAATAATTTTTGTTACTCTTAACCATATCTTTTTTCTTTTATTTCTATCTTATTTTAAACTCCACTTTCATTTTATCCCATTCACTAGCTATAATTTCTGGAGTTCTATCTTTCCTAATAACTCCCAAATAATTTCTACTACTCTTTCCTTAAATTCTCTCTTTTTAACAAGTAGGTGGGGAATCACTAGTGCCTCATCTTTAAATCATTACCCTGCATTTTTATCTTAGCATTTATTGGTGCACAATCTGAAACAGTTATTGGATGTGCATCAAAGTTCTTAATTAAATGCACATGTTGCTGTGAAATGTTATTTCTGTCTAGTCCAGCGCAGTTATTGCGCCTTCGGGAATAATATGTAAATTCTCTCTGAAATCTTACTACTGAATTCATATCTTCCACATGAAACATTTTCAAAAATGTCTATAGAAATATATCCTATTTTGTTATAGTTTCTATTCTATGCCCCCAGATACATTATTAAATTCCCCAACTATAAGTAATATTCCCTTCTGAAAGCTGATTGTTTCTCCAATTTTCTTTAAGTTCCATAATAGCAGTTTAGGTAGAATATAAATACATGCCAGAAGCCCCTTACTACCACAAATCTGCCAGTATTATCTTTTTTCCTCTTCTATCACTACTGTAGCTCCTCTACCAATTGATGTAAGTACTCAACTTTTTCTTTGTCCCTGATATTATGCTGAATATCCATTCCAAAATCCTTTCTTTATCAAATTCCCATGGTGGGTTCTTTCCAAATGTGTCTCTTTTGGAATTGCTATTCACACACTGCATTTCTTAATATAATAAAATATTCTATCCTTCTTGTCTATACTCATGATACCATTCACATTTCCAAGATAATATGGAAAGGGTCACCATTATGATTATTCCCACCTATTACATGTTTATTTCCAACATTTGTGATACATCCACCAGCTAATGTTTGGTAGGTTGATCCTTTATGCAGTTTTTTTCTTAATTATCAGCAATGGAATCTATGCCACATTTTACAACATTTTTTGTTTTAATAAAACCCTTCAAAAACACACCCGAAGAACTGAAAGAAATACACAAAGCTATGTACATCTTCAAATATGGAATTTCAATTCTTCTAATAAGAACAATTGTTCTAGACAGACAGCTGCAAACAAAGGGCTTAATTAACCTAAAGTTGAGGTTATCTATGCTGAGATGCATGTTAATGTCTAAGCCTCTACTTGCTCTAACTGGTGTCTATTCTTTTTTATCTGTATTCCTCTCCCAGATATACAAATTAACTTGCATGCTTTCAGAAAACATTAATCTTTAGCCTTGAAGAAACCAGTGCTTTGGGTTTCTTTTAGCCCATTATAATCAGCATGGCTTAAGAGAAAAGAAAATGCAGCCCTCAGCTGTAGGCTTCTAAAGAGAAGCTGAATAATTTTTTGTTAAAGGAAAACTTTTCATTATAGTCAGTGTTCTCTTATTTTACTTGTTTCCACTTAAAAAAGAAGTTATGTACTCACCATAATGTTCCATCTGAGTAGTTCTACTTCATTTGTCTTCAACCTGTATGTCCTCGGATCCATACTGGATCAGACATGGCCACATTTTCTAGCTACGGCTCCAAGCTCCATGCTCCTCCCCCAACCCATAATGCCCCCAGTCCCCATTCTCCCTTCAGATCGAGTTTGCTGCCCAACATATAACAATTACCCAACCACACAAAACTTATCCTTCAAGAGAAAAAATACCACAAGACCCCTTAAGTCCTGGCATAAACAGGGATCCCAACAGAAAACGTCCAGAACAGGGGACATATAGCATCCTGAAGGATAAAGTCAGGGGGAAGGAGGGGGGAATGGTTAAAGACAAATGAAGTAGAACTACTCAGATGGAACGTTACGGTGAGTACATAACTTCTTTATCTAAAGTAGTTTACTTTATTTGATCTTCAAACTGTGGGACAGAGTCCCCAGCTATTTAAACCTTGGGAGGCCCTCATGGGAGGATATTCCGGAGCACCGCAGACCCAAAGGATGCTCTACTCCTAGAAACCATATCCAGCTTATAGTGAGAAATAAAGGTGTGAGATGAGGCCCAAGTAGCAGCTGAACAAATATCATCCAAGGGGACCCTAGACCAAAAGGCCGCAGACGTAGCCATGGATCAGGTCGAATGAGCCTTCACTTTCCCCTGAAAGAGACAAACCTCTATCCAAATAAACCTGGGCAATGCATAGAGAAATCCAGTGAGCAATAGTCACTTTTGAAACAGGTTTGCCTAAAAAGGGCTTGACATAGGACACAAAAAGCTGATCAGACTTGCGGAAGGACTTAGTCCTGTGTAAATAAAATCTCAACTGCCTGTGAACATCCAAAGAATGTAATTTGTGTTCCCCTTTGTTCTGATAGTTCGAAAAAATACTGGCCAATTAACAGTCTGATTGATATTAGCCTCCAAGGCTACCTTAGGGAGAAAGGACGGATTAGTACATAGTAAGACTCTATCCTTGTGAAAGATCATATAAGGGACTTTGACAGAAAAAGCTTGGAGTTCCGACACCCTTCTAGAGGATGTAGTGGCAACCAAAAAGGCAGTTTTCTAGGTCAAAAATTGCAGGGCCACAGTGGCCACAGGTTCAAAAGGCGGAGAGACCAACACCTGGAACAACAAAGTGAGGTCTCACGGAGGAATGGGATCCTTGACCGGAGGTCTGAGGACAAAGAAACCTTTGAGAAAGGTTTTTCGAAGAAACTAATGAAGACATATCTACCCCAGCATGAAAATTAGAAATTGCAGCTAGTTGGACTTTCACTGTAGAAGAACTAGTGCCTTGATAAAAAATGCTAGCTAAAAATTCTAGAACTGCTGGAAGTGGTGCAGTGATCCAAAGACCTCTGAATGGCCCACATCAAAAAATGTTTCCATTTACTGCAATAAAGTTTCCCAGAGAATGACTTCTGAGTTGCCCCCAGAATAGATTTAACTGGAGATGACAGACCGGGAGTTCTAAAAATCATGGGAACCAGAGCAGCCAAGCAGTGAGCTTCAGGCTGTCCAGATTTGGGTGAGAAGACCCCGAGGGGTGAGAAAGCAGATCCGGGACTGGATCCAAGATCCATGGTTGAGCGACTAGGTGAGACCTTAGTAAGGGAAACCAAACCTGTCGAGGCCAGAATGGGGCGATGAGCATCACAATGCTCCCCAGCCTTCGAGCTTTCTGCAGGAACTTTGACATGAGGGGAAGAGAAGGGTATGCATAAAGGAGCCTGGTAGGCCAAGCATGAATCAGAGCATCTCTGGGGGCTTGCCCGGGAAGGGGGGGGGGGGGTTCAGAGTGAAAAACATGGTGCATTTCACGTTGGAAGGAGATTCACAGAGATTGCAGCAAGGACGACCCCACTCTAGGAAGACCTGTTCTGCTACTGAAGGTTTCAGAGACCACTCATAAGGCAACAGAATGGATCAGCTGAGCCTGTCTGCTAAGATGTTGGACCCGTCCAGGCGTTGCCACCAGAAAATGGCCAGTGGAGAGCCCCCTTTCCCAACTTCGTCCTTCCACATAATGGTAAGACTCAGTTCTCCTGTTTGTTGATGTAAGGTTGTGATGGACTCCCATGCTAGTGTGTGGAGTGACAGATGACCCCCAACTGCCTCCAGAGATGGACAGCCAGGCACCCATTCAGGGTTGCTGTCCGGGTTTGTCCGAGAAAGGTTCTCAAGACCTGGAATTGCTAGGACCCCATCTGCCTCTAGGGTGGCATCTATCGTATCCCCCTCTGCATCTGGGAGAAGGTGAGTCCTGAGCATCCTGGGAAAATGTTTGAGATTTGTGGAACCACATCTTTTTCTGACTTTGCTGGTTCCTGGAAAAGGACCTTTGAGGTGGAGAGAAGCAGACTCTGATGGCAGACAGTGCCCTCCCGTCCTTCTCACTCTGGACTAAAGTTTCTCTGACTGTCTTCCCAAAGAGGGAAGAACCATCATAAGGGGTGTTGGTGAAAGACGCCTTGAAGAACTGTGAGAATTGACATAAGTGGAGCCAGGCATTGCGCTGAATGGCAACACCTGACCCTGCCACCCATGCGGCTCCCTCCGTGGCAATAAAGAGCAAACACATGGATGTGTTGGCTACAGATTTGACGGTGGCCATTCATGTGTCGAACTTCTTCCTGTCCTCCGCCGGCATGGACCCCAGGGTCAACTCCGCAACTTCCTTGACCAGGTCTCTCTGGAGTCAAATATTGTGTGCCATTTAGTTCAGCGCCCTCATGAAGAAGGTCACTGAAGCATAGACTCGCTTCCCAAAATGGTCCAATGTCCTTGATTCTCGATCAGGCGGATGGACCGTGGAACTCTCCTAGGTGAATTCCTTCTTGGTGGCAGCTGCCACCATCATTGCATCTACAGGGGACCCCTTATGCCAGTGAAGTTTATCCACAGGGGGGCTCAAGACCTTGTCCGGGCATTTGGGTATAGGCTCTATGGTGTCCGGCTCATTCCATGCCCTAGATGTTTTCAGATCCATGACTGAATAAGCAGGAGGGGACACCCAAGAGGTAGATGGGCCCGAGCTGATTGCCTCCAGGAACACGGACTCATCAGAGGTTGGTTTTAGGGCAGACCCCCCCCCTTTGGCGGAGAATCTCCAGCATGTTTCCAAAGGAGACATCCTCAGAGGGTAACCTTGGGGAACCTTCCCCTTCATCCAAGTCCATGTCCTCTGTCAGGCACTCTGGAGGAGAGTCCAAGTGCCTCCTTTTGCACTTATGCTTGTGGGGGAGCTCCTCAGGGGGGCTTTCTGGGGAGATCTCGCAAGCGGGTTGTTCCAAGACTGGAATGTCCTGGGGCAATATGGCTACAGGCTGTGCAAGAGAGGGTAGGATGGTCAAACCTGCACTCAAGGCCAAGGGGGTCTGGGTGGAGTTCAAAGACAAGGCAGTCAGAGGGCTCAACCCTGTGAGAACCCTCTCCACCACGTCAAATGCAGAGCAAGAATGGACCTCCTGGGCTGAACTAGCAGAGACCGTTCCCCTCTGATCCAACTGGGGAGTCGGAGCCGAGCCTCTAGGAACCAAAACTCTGAGGGGAATGCTCCTCTCCGACAAGCCCAGAGCAGAGAGCGCCCCCTCAGATCCAACCCTGAGGCTAGGGCTCCGAGAGCTTGGGTCCAATCTAGTCAGATCTGACATACTCAGGACACTGGCCAGCATCGAGGTACAGGGTACCATTGGCAATGACCCCTCAACTCCGACCGTCCTCTGATCCGACAGCTCCGAAACCATGGATCGAATGAGTAATAGGTCTGAAAACTGGTTGGAAGGTACCTGCTCCTATGGGAGAAAGCCCTGGCAAGACCCCCCATCTGGATTTGAGTGCGGATAAATCTCCGCATCATCTTGTCCATCTCTACTTCCGAAAGGCTCTGGGTGGAGTGGGAGAATGCTGCTGAAATGGGCCAGGATAGCCGGTGAAGGGAAGGCCTACGGGGCGACCGGCTAATCAAGACCTCAGGCTTGGGGGAAAACCTCGGGGATTTGAGCTGAGGGGAAGCAGGCCTGGAAACAGGCTTGGTCTTCGGTGGAGGGCCGGCCTCAGACAAGCGGTCGGGGGAGGACTTATGAGGCCGGCCTTTCTTGACCTTATCCCCTTCCCCAGACCTCTTGGTGGGAGGGTGAGTCCCTGAGGCCAAAAGAAGGGGAAGAAGCAGCAGCTGCTGCTTTGGCTGATGAAGGTGGGACGTCTGTCCCAGATGTGGAGGGCAATAGGCCCTTCACAATTAGTTTGTCCTGCCTGTCCTTAAGAGCTCTGGGGTTAAACCCAGTGCAAATAGGACAGGGGGACTGGAGGTGAGCCACCCCCAAACAAACCATACACAGAGTGTGGCCATCCACCGGGGAAAGCTTATGGCCACAGTCTGTGCATCTTTTAAACCCGGGTTTTGGGGCATCTGCCATACCAAAACACAGGATCTAAGCAAACACACATGCACACACTCTAAGGAAAAGAGGGAGGAAAGAAAAGCCTATAAGAGGAGAGACAGTTATGGAGAAACCCGGGAAGTATAGGAAAGGTTTAGAGAACATAAACATCAAAGGTTTTTTACCACTTTACCTAAACACCAACTCTGGAGCTCGGACCACGTTGCTAACACTATGGCTGCAAATGAGATCTGAAGGGATAAGGGAAACTGGGGGCATTATGGGTAGGGGGAGGTGCATGGAGCCGTAGCTAGAAAATGCAACCGTGTTGGATCCAATATGGATCCATGGACCCACAGGTTGAAGATCAAATGAAGTAAACTACTTCAGATAACGTTATTTGATTAAACCAGGGGTCTTAATCCAGACATTCAGCTATGCAAAAGTAAGAGAAAATAGGTCAGCTCTACAGATATCACCCCCCCACCTCCTCAACAACCCAAGATTTCAGCCTATTAACATAAACATGCTTTTGTCTAGCCTTTTTTTTTCTCTTTTTGCATTTTAGTGCCCATATTTCTTAATACCAGAAAGAAAGAAAGGCATCCATTTACTGTAGTATCTTTATCACATACAACTAAAATAATTTACCATAAAACATGCAATTTATACCATTAAAAGTTTTACAGAAATATTAAGAATAGAAACTGTTTTCCTTATAGTTACGTCTTTTTCCTTTCTCTTCCTCTCTTCTCAGTGTTCCTCCAAACATTAATGAGATGAAGTGATGCAAATGCTTTTCAGTTCCCCTGAAGTTTAACAAAGTCAAGAAAAGTCCACTCTTTCCACTTTTTCTTGGACAGCCATATTTCACACATGTGAATGGTACTTTACAGTCTCACATTTATTCACTAACTTCTGTGCTGCTGATCTTCCAGTTCATCCCCATCTCTGAACTCCAGTCTCTGGTTCAATTCCAAGGTACTACTGAATCTTCTAGTCAACCTCTGTGCTTTTTTCTATCTCCCAAGCATTTTCCTTTAGAATAATGGAAAGGATTTCTCTGGCAATGTCTCTCAATGAGCTTTGTTATCAGAAGGATGAGACACAGTGTCCTCTTCTGCTTTATGGCTCACTTTTTGTTGGACAAATTTTGTATTCTGTCCTTAGCTTGTTCTGCATCAAAAATGACTTTGGATCCTCAAGGAAAAACATAATCAGAAGACACCTTTGTACAGCAGCTTGAATCTCACACTTGCCTCTCTTCAGTCCTTGACTGTTGGAACAAAGTTGTTCCTCTTCTGCCTGGTGTACAGTGAATAATCATTTACCACAAACACTCTACTATCTCCAACTTTTAATACTTTGCCCTTCTGCCACAGTTTTGTCAGGATCAACTCTTTCTGCTGGTATGTTTGCATCTTTACTAATACAGGTCCTGTCTGCTTTCCCATGGCCAGTTTTGAAGCATACACATGGTGTGGCCTTTAAGTTATGAGCTCGTGCTGTCGAATACCAGTCCAGTTGCTTATTTGTGCTTTCATAAAACTAATACAGTCTGTTTCTTCTAGATTCTCTGGTACAGCAGAAAAATCTCAGATTTTCCTAATGGGTCTGTCTTCTAATTCTGTCATTTTGAACAGTCTCATACTCAGCCAGCCTTTTCTTCATTTCGACTTCAGATTTTTGCAATTTTATCAGCTCATCTGCATATCTTCTTAAAGCTTCTAAAGTTTTTTCCAGCCTTTTTTTTATTTGAGTTGATACACTCCTTCAACATTCCATTTACTTTAATCAGATCTGACCACATATGACTTATTTTCCCCCTAGATTATTGTAAGCCATGTCTTATTCAAAAGATGGGGCTTGAACTGCTTTTTGCTGAACAGCTGTTGGATTCTTCCCAGTCAAACTTTTTTCTTCACCTTTTCCAGTTGTTTTTCCTTCCAGCTCTCTTAGATTCTTCTTTGCTGGCATCCAGAATATGTACTTCCTAAATAACTAAATTTACCAAAAGTGAGTCAAGCATTGCAAGGGGTTGCACTGTATGTATCTGATAACAACAGACTGAAATTCATTACTGTAGCAATTTTTTTTTATTTTAACATAGATATCTGAGATGTACACAGGCAAGAAAAAATACTGTAGTTGTTGGGCCCAGCAATGTATGCATGTGTGTGTGCACGTCAAAGTAAACTTTGAAATAATTCAGACTCTATAGCAAGTACAACTGAACAAAATTACTATACTCCAGGTTCTATGTGCATACATCTAACATATACAACGATTCACATCACTACATTTAGGCATTCCTACTGCAGAATATTTAATGTTTTACATATTAACAGACATTTACTAAGCTAAAGAGACATGGTATTTACTGTACAGAATTTCACAGCTACTTCCTATTGCACAGAATTCTGTTGGCACTAGTCTAAGGAAACATGATATTTATTGCACAAAACTTTCACAGCTGTTACTTATTGCACAGAATGCTGTTTTAGCATCAGCGGATATTGCACAGAAATAAGATTATACTCTGTTAGATTAATTGCACAGTGTATTTAAGACGTTTTAAGGATACTGCAGGTAAATATGCTTCTCACTCTTCATATTACCTACTGTCTCTGATATCAAGTGAGCTGTAAGTTGCTATTGGAATTCAGTAGCCTGATGGCCAGGGGATAGAAGCTTCTGCTAAATCTGGCCATTTTGCAACGTATGGTACGATAATGCCTCCCAGGAGTTAGGTGCAGGAACAGTCCATATGTATGGTGAGTGCAGTCCATGATTATTTTCCTGGCTCTGTTGAGACAATGAGACTGGTGCAAGACTTGAATAGATGGTAGAGTGGTCCTGGTAATCTCTTCTGCTCCTTTGGAGGGACTTGTGGTCTGTGGTGGTGCAGCTGCCATAGCAAGCTGTAAAATTGTGTGTGTCCTCTGTATACATATATGCAGGGGACCTGCAGTGGGCTACACTGTATGAATCCAATAGCAATGAGCTAAAATACATTATTATGGCCATTATGTGTGTATATGTTCATTCATTTGACCAAAATTAGACATCTGATGTGTATACAAGCAATTAAATGGCTAAAACTGGAGGGGATCATTGTTGTTTGTGTGTGTGTGTGTGTGTGTGTGTGTGTGTGTGTGTGTGTGTGTGTGTGTGTGTGTGTGTAAGGGTCGCACTATACATGTCTGACAGCAGTGACATGAAATGCATGATTGTGGTTAGTTATTTGATCACAATCAGCTGAAGTGTATAGAATCAAGAGAGAATCTGTAATTGGTGATCATGCATGTGGGAGTATGTGTGTTGAGGGGTTGCAATGGGTGGGCAGTGTATTACTGTGGCAAAAATGGTTGTATTTATTTGTTCATAATCAGACATCTGAGGTATACATAGGCATTAAAGTGGCACAACTCTATTACTTTAGTCTGAACTGATGCTTATTGAAACTATCTGCATTACCTCTGCTGGTCTTTCTTTGCACTTCCATAGTCCCAGACCAAGATTTGATTCATGTATCCTCTCAAATGTTAGTTTTCTCCAATTACTGGGAATGATTATTTTGTCAGTTTTGAAAATTAAGAATTGGACACAACTTATTTCCTTGACCACCACATTACCACTGTAGTCAGAAAGTCCTTCTACGTGGCACATCTTATAACCAAAGGTAGTGCTTTCAGGAAGAAAGAGGTCATCATCCCTCTCTACTCATCCCTCATTAGATTAATCATCGGATATAATGCTCCATTTGGCATGTACCTGACCAGGCACCTACAACAGCTGGAGAGGCCACAAAAGTACCTCACAAAAAGAATCCTAGCCTTAAACACATGTCCTACATGGACAGACTCAAGAAACTTCTGCTGTTCTCAGTCTCTTATCATCTATTTAGAGGTGATCTCTGCTTGATTTACAAAGCCATGTCCAACCCAGCCCTACTTGAAATGCTACACCTAAAGAAATCCCAATCTCCCGCGCCACACGCTCCAGAAATCACAACCTCATTACCACAATTAACAAAACATGCTGGAGTGACAGGTTCATCTCCCAAAGACTGCACATACTCTGGAATAAGCTTCCCATTCATGTCAAGCAGGGCACCTCACTGGCCCTCTTTAAGAGAAATCTTGACGAGTGGATGGGTAACAGAAAGTTCACTTCAGGGATCATTCCAGTTGCACTACTGGATACGGGCACTGTAAACTAACATTGAGTGGCACGGTACCTGGGCATTTTCTTTTGGAGCTAGGCTTGTAAAGGCTCCAGGGCCATTAGCCTAGTATACACCTATGAACCTATGAATCTATGAGTCTGAATTGCTTTCCTTACTCATGATTTTTCTTCTGGCCATCACCAGATCAACTATTTGAAAAAAGCTCTAAAATGCAAAAGAGTGCATCTAAAACCCAATGGCTTCAAGGAGCCCAGTGATCCCCAGACCCACTGTGATGTTACATATTTGACCATGCCCATGTCCTACTCTGGACAGGTGAAAAGGTGGTAACCTTTTCAACAGCACCCCATTGGTTTGTAGACACCAGCCACAAATAATTTTGTAGTATTTATCTATTTACTTATCTTGCATTTTCATTTATTATTGACAGAAACATCATGAATTAGTCAACATGCTCCTAACTCTCTAGGATTTACTTGGTAAATAAATTAATTATTAATTAATGTTGATGCAATTATCCATCTACATAAGCTTGTATTCTGTTTTATCTTTTTAACTGTAAAGATTTCTTTAGCTGAGGCAGTAGTTAAGCTATTGTAAATAAAACAACACTGAATTTTGTGTTTAACTAGCTTTTGAGTTGCTTAAAATCTAATATTCTGACTGGAGTGAGAAGTTCAAATGAAAGCCAAGTATATCAATGCAAAATCAGCTATGAAAAACTTGAGTAGCTGATAGCAGAAATGAATATCACAACACAATCTTGAATGAGGTCATAAATAGAGAGTTGACCACTATCCTACTAGGTATCTAAACAATGCAACTAAGTAACAAAACTTTTATTTGCTTTAACTGCCATTCGAGTCATTTGTTAAATGGACTGCAGTGAAAGTACTTGAACATCAACAAGAACGAACTAAGATCATCATACAATTCATTAATGCAGTCCTGATCTGTTGGATGATTCCCAGAGCCTAAGCATAGTGGCTGGCTGGCCACAAAGGGTGTTCTAGGAGAGTAGACCTTATAGGATGTAAGAGGTGAACCCTGCCCTGGCTTTAAGGTGCCATGCCTAGGTTGTAGTGTTTACAACCGTTGTAGACTGAAGTTCAAATAGCTGTTTTTAAAATAGACTAGGTGTTTACCCCATCCGAAGAATGTTATGGTAGCAGAAACTATGGTTTTTTCAGACCCTGGAATAGGTTTACCATAAGCAGAGTAGCAGTGATAAATACTGTGTGCCAGCTGGTTTGGTGGTGTCTGCTTCTTGAGTAGTGTTCCTTCCTTACCTTTAGCAAAGGACACAAACAGCTGATCTGACTTTCTGAATTCTTTGTCCTGCTCATATAAGGCTTTAGTTGGCTATCACCATACAAAGAATACAGAGTTTTTTTTTCTCTTGTTTTGGAATAATTTTTTTTCATGAGTCACTGTAGATTTATGGCTCACTGTCGACTATTTGTGCATCTTCATAAATTGGTTCTTGGTTTATTTAATGCACACTGCAATTCTTTTCTGGTTCTCTTGTTATGAGGCTTAGGAAAAAACACAGGTGAATGATCTAATTCAGGGACAACTCAGTCCCTACTTTTGGCATAAAAGATGGATTAGTGAGATGGGATACCCTATCTGTGTGAAAGACCAAAGACAGTTCCCTGCTCCTCACTGCTTGCAACTATCAAATCCTTCTAATGTCCTTCTAGACATATATATGTGTATAGATGTGTGCATAAACATACATACATACATACCTGTTGCAGAAAGTTGAATGGTTGATGTGTGAACACACGATTGTCAAGGGGCAGGAAATCAAACTGAAGGAGGTTGAATGAGGTTAGTTGAGACTGTGGAGGGAAGTCGCGCTTCAGTGAGGAACAGGGAAGTAGCCCATTTCCTCACTGTGGTACAATCTCAGATTTGGTATATTTAAGTAGGGGGGGTGGGGGCAAAGCCCCCCTGCTTAATAGTAAACGTTAGTTGAGTCTGTCAGGTGGAAGACTGTAATGTTGAAATTGTCAAATAGACATTCCCATTTTCAACATTCCAGTCTTATGCTGTTGTAAGATTTCAAAGTTATTTTTCGGTGTTGTCATTGTTCGACTGGATCAGTTTCCAACATACCATGGTAAACATATACAGATATATATATATATATGTGTATATATATATATATATATATATATATATATATATATATATATATACACATATACACACACACACACACACACATATAGATATATATATATATATAGAGATATATATATATATATATATATATATATATATATATATACATATAACTGCACTCAAAAAAATTGAACGAAGAGAAGAAATTTTAACTAAGAACTGAACTTCGTGACAATAAAAGCATTCAAAAAAATAGTAAATCCCACCAACAACTCTTGTAGAACTTTAGCGCTTTCGTCTTATTTATTATCAAGACTTCTTCAGAAAGACATGTTTCATAAGTATGAGCAACCATTTTCACTTCCTTTATATACATTAGTTCTAGCAGGCCATTTAAATTAACAACAGTTCCTTTCCAATAGTAAAGTGTGAACAAGCAGGGTGCTGTGTGCATTTTCATTAACGTTACAATCGCAGTTACATAAGGTAAATTAGTGAGACAGTAATAGCCTTGTGGTGCCGTGTGCATACTAAAAGGGATTGTGTGCAAAAAGGGATCGTGTGCAAAAAAGGGGATTGTGTGCAAAAAGGGATTGTGTGCAAAAAAAAAAATTATGGGGGAACCGGGAAGGATGACAGTCATGCTGTGATGATTCTAATATAAACACGTAACTTATGAGTCTTTGCCTCCAAAGGTAAGTAAAGAAGGGAACGGAGGAAGGTGGAGGAGTCAGGTAGAGAGTCCTACTATGCTTTGGTATCGGTGTGTGTGTAGAGTAATGTGTGGGTATGCCACCTGATGGGGGAGTGGGAGGAATGCGGTGTGGACTTGAGGGGGGCTGGTAGGGGGCCGCCCATGACAAGGAGCATATGAATGACAGAGTGTCCCAGAAGACTGTCAGTGCGGATGGTACCAGCTGTGGGCTGGTTTGGATGGTATCACCCCTTGAATGGCTGCGTGAAATAGTGAGACCGGGGGGTATAGTTGGTGCAGTCAGTGGGGGCTAGCCTGGTTATTGGGAGCATGTGTGTAGGGGGTATGGGGGAGTCAAAAGTCAGAGGGAGAGAGAGAGAGAGAGAGAGGAAACACATATTCACTTGCACAGTTGTAAATCCATAAACACATTAAATCTACTTGCACAATTCTTCAAACCCTCTTGCACAGTTCTTCAAATCCTATCACATTTCAATCTCTATACCATTTAAGTGCACATTTAATGTTCAGTGTCTCGTTGAGACCTGGATAGACATCAGCTCTCAGTTCCATCTGCCATTTTAATTCCCGGACTTGCAGGAATGTGTCCACACTGACCACATTGAACACACTGCAGCAATACACAAAAAGGACAGTTTGAATGCCTTGGCTAAACACAGTGCTATTTGCCCAAACTTCACAGGATTGAAATTCACAGTGCTGGAAAAAATAACAGAATTTGTTGGGGACATGGACACATTCCTGCAAGTCCGGGAATTAAAATGGCAGACAGAACTGAGAGCTGATGTTTATCCAGCTCTCAACGAGACACTGAACATTAAATGTGCACTTAAATGGTATAGAGATTGAAATGTGATAGGATTTGAAGAACTGTGCAAGAGGGTTTGAAAAATTGTGCAAGGAGATTTAATGTGTTTATGGATTTACAACTGTGCAAGTGTATATATATCTAAAATTAACCGCACTCAAAAAAATTGAACGAAGAGAAGAAATTTTAACTAAGAACTGAACTTCGTGACAATAAAAGCATTCAAAAAAATAGTAAATCACACCAACAACTCTTGTAGAACTTTAGCGCTTTTGTCTTATTTATTATCAAGACTTCTTCAGAAAGACATATTTCGTAAGTATGAGCAACCATTTTCACTTCCTTTATATACATTAGTTCTAGCGGGCCATTTAAATTAACAACAGTTCCTTTCCTCTCTCTCTCTCTCCCTCTGACTTTTGACTCCTCCATACACCCTACACACATGCTCCCAATAACCAGGCTAACTGACCGCACCAACTATACCCCCCGGTCTCACTATTTCAAGCAGCCATTCAAGGAGTGATACCATCCAAACCAGCCCACAGCTGGTACCATCCGCACTGACAGTCTTCTGGGACACTCTGTCATTCATATGCTCCTTGTCATGGGCGGCCCCCTACCAGCCCCCTCTCAAGTCCACACCGCATTCCTCCCACTCCCCCCATCAGGTGGCATACCCACACATTACTCTACACACACACCGATACCAAAAAATAGTAGGACTCTCTACCTGACTCCTCCACCTTCCTCCGTTCCCTTCTTTACTTACCTTTGGAGGCAAAGACTCATAAGTTACGTGTTTATATTAGAATCATCACAGCATGACTGTCATCCTTTCCGGTTCCCCCCCAAATTTTTTTTTTTTTGCACACAATCCCTTTTTGCACACAGTCCGTTTTTGCACACAATCCCCTTTTTTGCACACGATCCCTTTTAGTATGCACACGGCACCACGAGGCTATTACTGTCTC
Source organism: Protopterus annectens (assembly GCF_019279795.1). Lineage (NCBI taxonomy): Eukaryota > Metazoa > Chordata > Ceratodontiformes > Protopteridae > Protopterus > Protopterus annectens. Next base: position 714,454,606 of record NC_056730.1, on the reverse strand, counting down.
ACTAATTTACCTTATGTAACTGCGATTGTAATGTTAATGAAAATGCACACAGCACCCTGCTTGTTCACACTTTACTATTGGAAAGGAACTGTTGTTAATTTAAATGGCCTGCTAGAACTAATGTATATAAAGGAAGTGAAAATGGTTGCTCATACTTATGAAACATGTCTTTCTGAAGAAGTCTTGATAATAAATAAGACGAAAGCGCTAAAGTTCTACAAGAGTTGTTGGTGTGATTTACTATTTTTTTGAATGCTTTTATTGTCACAAAGTTCAGTTCTTAGTTAAAATTTCTTCTCTTCGTTCAATTTTTTTGAGTGTGGTTAATTTTAGTTGTAAGTCTTCTACTCCGTGTGACAGTATGGCAGGAAACATAGCACCCAACTCAGGCTCTAGTAGCCAACTGAAGACAGAAGCAACCAGGAGCAGGACACCAATTGATCCAACAACAGTTCTTACAAGATTATCGGAAGGAATTCGTTTGGCGCAGGATCTCTTCGAGGACCTAAACAGCAGACCTTTAACACCTACAAATGAAAGGATCACCAGGGACCACACTGAACCCCCGGACCACTCTGGACCCAGGACCACAATTAACAACAGAACTGGGACAGAAATAAGGACCACACAGGCTCTTGACCTGATACTCACGCAGACGGAAATTAATCCCTTCCGTTGCCCGGTCCAGAATACAACAGCACAACTAGAGTACAGTCAAAACAGAGGGGTCTCACAGAGCGCCAGGTCTCCGATTACCAGATTCGAGAGACTGATTAAAACATACAAAAACTTGGAGCATGACTACTTCTATCTGGAAAGGTTTTTAGATCTGGATATAGTCCCACAGGGTCTCAGGTGTAACAAATTTCCTAACAGGACTACTCCAAACTCTCAGCTTCACAAAGAACTGGTCAAAATATATAATGATTCTGGGCTAGCAGCTATCAAAGCACTCATCCAAAGTAATACTGAGAGTATGGCCACCTACAAGTCTCAAATAGATGATCTGCAAACAAGCATCCTGCAGGATCCCACATTTATTGACTTTGCGGAAATGTGGGACAATGTACCGCACAAAATTACTAGGCATGTGGCGACACTGATTGAACGCCAGAAAGGCAAATTGCTTAGGGACATTAAACAATATGAGGAAGGAAAAGCATACCCGATCAGGCCCACACGCTCCTTACACACACGGAGAAGGCCAGACAGATATCCCACAACCAATGTCTTGTCCACAACCGAACTAAGGCCTACGACAGAATTACAAGAACCCACAAATGGACCCAACATACCAGAGGTGGATAGACTCCTCATCACATCCAGCCCACTAGCAGGGAGTAGTTCCCAGATGATGGTACATAGGGGACAGCCACAACCAGAAATGCCTCTCCAGAATCAGCCAACACAGAGAGATCCAGACACCAGTGAACGTGACCACTACGACAACAACAATACAAACCGCAGGACACCGGACAGTGTGATCAATCAAGGAAGGGTTTATCAGACCCCACCAACGAATGACCAGTCTTCCAACAACAACACAAGTGGCAACAACAATGTTTTTTTATCTTCAGCAGGACTCATAACCAGAACCAGGACTTATACCAGGTTCAGACCTGGGGGTAATGAACGAAACTGGAACCACAACACCAACAATATTGAGAGAAGGAGGGGGAACAACAATCACAGGGGAAGGAGCGGGAACGGGATACAGTACTAGTATTACTGGGATGGACCACCCTGATCACCCTCCCCATTCACTGATACCAGCACCTGATAGCACTGACTTCAGGTCTCCAGCAGGGGTAGGTGACATCTTTAACTTCACCACACGAGTTTTCTCGGAAAGCCATCATAAGGTACTGAAGAAAGGCTTTTCTTTCATCCCAGCGCAGAGAGCCAACACGGCGGATGTTATCCTGGACCTCAAGTGCTACCTGAGAAAGTTACAACTAAAATTAGATATACAACAATATGAAGAGGAAGAAGATGAGGAAAGCTCGGAAGATAACAACAGACCCCTTACCATGAACAGCCTGTACACTCCTACACTCTCCAACACACTGAGCCTCTTTGCGAGTATCTGCGAAAGGGATATCAGGAAACTCCTTTCTGATAAGCCCTCGGCAAAGTGGCACAACCTGAACAGGGAAGAAAGGCAGGCTTGGAAGGAACTCAGTGAGTACAAATCCCTACGGATCATAAAGGCTGACAAGGGATCCGGGATAGTAGTGATGGAGCAGGAGAGATATATCCAAACACTTGAAGCATCCCTCATGAATAACCAGTTCTACAAAAAGGTCAACATCAACCAGGTACAACAAAACTTTAAACAAACTGACAACCTACTGTTGGAACTGTGCCTTAGGGATGAGATCTCTCAAGACGAAAAAGATTTCATGCAGGTCATGACACCCAGCCTTGGGAAATTTTTTGGAATCCCCAAGGTTCACAAGAACCCTGAAAATCCACCTTTCCGCCATGTGGTATCGAACCGAAGGACAAAAACAGAAAAGATTTCATAATACGTGGACCACATCCTTAACCCCATTGTACAGAACAGCAAATACTACACCAAGGACTCCTGGGCTTTTCTAAATGACATCTTCAAACTAAGGCTGGATGAAGGGGAATATTTACTGGTCACCCTAGATGTAGAAGCACTCTACACAAACATCCCCCACGCCAAAGGACTGACCCTCACCAGACAGTACCTGAACAGGCACTCCAACCTAAGCGGGACTACGATTAATACTGTATGCAGGTTAACAGAAGCAGTATTAAGAAATAACTTCTTTCAATTCAACGGGAAGATTTACCACCAACAGAAAGGGGTAGCCATGGGGTCCAAAATGGCCCCAGCATATGCAAACTTAGTCCTCAATGCCTGGGAAATGGATAAGGTTGAATCACTGCCCGGGTTCAACAACACCATAATGTACAGGCGTTATACTGATGATGTCTTTTTTGTCTGGAAGGGGGACAGACTTTCTCTGAGCAATTTTCTGGAAACCCTTTTCCAGAGTCTGGACTTCCTGACCCTCACAGTAGGACATATTGGAACCACCACTCAATTCCTGGATATCCACCTCACTATAGACCCGGAAAGTGGACAGTTTGACTCCAACATCTACCGCAAGCCCACTTTCCGGAATAACTATCTAGAGTTCAGCAGCCAGCATCCCCATTTCATGAAAAAGAATATTGTAAAAGGACAATTCATCCGGTTATCCACACTCATTTTTAGGGACGAGGTTTTCATCAAGGAAGGTTTTTACCTCAGAAACTTGTTCCTAGAAAGAAAATACCCAGAGTATCTAGTGGATAACCTGTTCCAAGAGATCATACAGCACAGACACTCCAGGTACCCACCAATCCTGGAAAAGGAATTCACAGCAAGGGCACAGAACGGACCGAACAAAAAGGACTGGGTGTCAAGTTTCCCCCTTCCAATTTCCACCGATATGATTGGAATCAGAGGGGTCCTCACCAACAATTGGGACATCTTGGGCGAAGAAAAAGGTCTGACAAAGTTACTTGGGACATCCCCAAACTTCTGTTTCAAACGAACCTCTTCTTTTGGTGGTGCGTTCGAGAGGAATAAAAGCCCATCCCCACAGAGCGAAGTATCGACAGAACCTGGAATGTCTGACTGCGGCAAGTGTGTTGCCTGTGTACACATACGAAAAAACAACAACGTCACCTTCCCGCACTGCAACAGAACTGTCAGTCTACATGACCACTATGACTGCAATACAAAAAATTTAGTCTACTGTGCTTTCTGCGAACACTGTGGGAATTTCTATATTGGCAAAATGAACAGGAAGCTGAGTAGCCATATTAAAGAACACACTGCAGCAATACACAAACAGGACAGTTTGAATGCCTTGGCTAAACACAGTGCTATTTGCCCAAACTTCACAGGATTCAAATTCACAGTGCTGGAAAAAATAACAGAATCTGTAGGGGACATGGACACATTCCTGCAAGTCCGGGAATTAAAATGGCAGATAGAACTGAGAGCTGATGTCTATCCAGGTCTCAACGAGACACTGAACATTAAATGTGCACTTAAATGGTATAGAGATTGAAATGTTATAGGATTTGAAGAACTGTGCAAGAGGGTTTGAAGAATTGTGCAAGTAGATTTAATGTGTTTATAGATTTACAACTGTGCAAGTGAATACAATGTGTTTCCTCTCTCTCTCTCCCTCTGACTTTTGACTCCCCCATACCCCCTACACACATGCTCCCAATAACCAGGCTAGCCCCCACTGACCGCACCAACTATACCCCCCGGTCTCACTATTTCACGCAGCCATTCAAGGGGTGATACCATCCAAACCAGCCCACAGCTGGTACCATCCGCACTGACAGTCTTCTGGGACACTCTGTCATTCATATGCTCCTTGTCATGGGCGGCCCCCTACCAGCCCCCCCTCAAGTCCACACCGCATTCCTCCCACTCCCCATCAGGTGGCATACCCACACATTACTCTACACACACACCAATACCAAAGCATAGTAGGACTCTCTACCTGACTCCTCCACCTTCCTCCGTTCCCTTCTTTACTTACCTTTGGAGGCAAAGACTCATAAGTTACGTGTTTATATTAGAATCATCACAGCATGACTGTCATCCTTCCCGGTTCCCCCCCAAATTTTTTTTTTTTTTGCACACAATCCCTTTTTGCACACAGTCCCTTTTTGCACACAATCCCTTTTTGCACACGATCCCTTTTAGTATGCACACGGCACCACAAGGCTATTACTGTCTCACTAATTTACCTTATGTAACTGCGATTGTAATGTTAATGAAAATGCACACAGCACCCTGCTTGTTCACACTTTACTATTGGAAAGGAACTGTTGTTAATTTAGATGGCCTGCTAGAACTAATGTATATAAAGGAAGTGAAAATGGTTGCTCATACTTATGAAACATGTCTTTCTGAAGAAGTCTTGATAATAAATAAGACGAAAGCACTAAAGTTCTACAAGAGTTGTTGGTGTGATTTACTATTTTTTTGAATGCTTTTTTTGTCATGAAATTCAGTTCTTAATATGTATATATATAGGTATATATAGATATATATAGATATATATATAGATATATATATAGATATATATATATATATACACACACACACACACACACACACACACACACATATATATATATATATATATATATATATATAGAGAGAGAGAGAGAGAGAGAGAGAATTACCAGCTGATCGAAAATGTAAGAAAACAAAGTTAAACTTTTTCCCAGGGGGGCAAGCTTCCCCATGCCCACTTCTAATTATTTACACCAACCCCAAGATTTCACTACAGTGGGAAAAGAGAAAAGTCCCCCATCCCCACTGTAATGCTCTCTTGCAAACATTTCAAAAGCCAGTATGTGCAATCAGGTGATTTTTAATCAAATATACCAACTTTTTTTTAGCCGATGAAATGAATTTCCAACTATTTGTAATCCACAGCCACTAAGAACAACATCTTCCATATTACATGCTTTAGGGAGGCTGAAAGGAGCTGTTTTGAAAAGGGCCAGACATCTGATGGTGGAGAAATGTACCTTTTTGGAGGTTTAAAGTGAAAAGATCCCTTCAGAAACTGCTTTACTAATAACTATCTGTACGGGGGTAGGGGGCATAGTAAGGCAGGCTGACACAGCACAGACATGGAGTAAGGAAACATCTGCTAGATTAGCCTCGAAAGGACTGATAGGTAACCCAGGACCAGTGCCACCTGAACTATGTTCAGGTCTTGTCCCTTCATAGGCATTAGAGTAAGAATCACTTTCATTTTGCTGAGTATAATTTTCTTGTTTTTCTGCAGTTTTGTGTTTAACACTTCCCAAAAAAAACAGTCTTTGCTGGGGTTAGGTTGGACTTGTTTAGAATGAATGAAAGGCCATGTTCCCTGAAACATGCCAGGATGAAGTTCAAAGCCTTGTGGATCCCCTCCAGGAAGTCTGTTTGAATGAGGCAGCCATTCATTCAGGTATGGGTAAATATGGATCCAATTTGTCCTGCAAAACATTATTATAGGGTCATAGGTGATTACTAGGCTAATGTATAAGCCTTTACAAGCCAAGCCAATAATACCCAGGATATAATAATAGTGCATCTTAATTCCCCAGCTATGGGAATGGGGTCATATCAGGGTAGTGGGTCTTTGGGTGTTGGAGCCCTGATTCATCTTACAGACTCACTGTGTCCACAAGGGAGAGGGGCAGTACCCCAGGAGTGACTTTATGGTTCCCCATCCATTTATCCAAATTATTTTTGAAAAGGGTGAGGGACGGGTTTTCTTTTACGAGGATGAGAAGTTTATTCCATAGATGAGTTAGCCTTTGGGATAAGAATCTGTCTCTCCAGCAAGTTCTGTTAGAGTCACAAATAATGTTCAGGTCCAAGGAACATGTAACCCTTGTATAAATTTTCTTGCAAATATGTAACATTTTCATCAGGGCTGGATCAGAGAGATGGCTTGTAGGTCAGGCATAAGTCTCCTCTCAATAAACGATATGAGCTCGAGTAAAGGGAGCATGCCTTTAGTTGGTCTGCATAAGACATGTGTCTTACTCTTTGTATTTCTTGGTGAGAAACCTCTGGAACCACTCCAGTTGGTGTAAGTGCCTGGTTAGATACATGCAGAAGGAAGCACTGTACTCGATTATGGGTCTGCTAAGGGATGAGTAAATGGTGCTATGACTTCTTTTGATCTTGATGCCATGCCTTTACTTATAAGTTCAGCCACACAGAAGGATTTCCTCACTACCGTAGCCACTTGGTGGTCAAGGTTTAAGTTACTATCTATCTGTGTTCCTATGTTCCTCACCACTGGGTCTACTTTTAGGGGTGTGCTTTCAATATCACAATTTGCAGGGATAATTGATTTACCAAAGGATATGGTTATGCATTTTTTAGCATTTAGTCTTAGACCATGGTTTTCGCACCAGTCATTTGTCATTTTTAGGCCTGTCTGCAGGATGTCAACCAGATTTGGGGATTCAGTGATTGCTCCCATTACTGCAACCAGGCATTTGGTAAAGAGCACTGCATAACAGACAAGCCAAACAGCAAGGGAGTGAAATGGCAATGCACTCCCCCTGCTATGAACTTAAGAAACATTCTGTGGTCCCTAGTAATGGGAATGTAGAGATATGCATTTTCAGGTCTAGAGTGTCATAGGTTCATAGATTATTACTATGCTAACTGCCCTTGTGGGTCATTTTAAGCCTAGTCAATTACCCCATGTGAGAATCAAACCCTGCACCTTGTGTTTGCAAGGTAAACACCTTAACCATTATGCCAACCTCTCACCTGTCAAGAAATGTTTGTGGCGAGAGAAGGGGTATAAATTCTTTCAGGGTCAACATTTTAAAATTTGGTATAATTAGGAATTTATTCAGTTTTGATGGGTCCAAAATAAACTTTCTTCTCCATTTAGTATCCTCTGTCTATGTCTATGGCCTCCTGTTCTTGCAATTATTTTAGTAGGGGGCACCAAGGTCACTTGGTCCTTTGGCACTGATAGGATGCCCACAACTTTGGTCTGCTTTCAAATTGTAGTCTGTAGTCTCATCTTAGAATTTTTAGGGCCCAGTGAGCCTGTGTTATATTTCTCATTTTTAAACAAATTCTGCCACACATCCTCCTATCTATACTGGGAGGAGAGAATGTACGGGGGTAAGGGCAGTTTGGGATGGGGGTGGGGTTTTTAAGAAGAGGGAAGGAAAGGGCTGCGTCATGGCTGCTCCCCTCTGCTAGTTATGTCCTTCATAGCCTCTGGCTTCTCCTTTAGCTTAGTTTGCCATTTTCTTCTAAATCTGTCCTTCATTCCCTTACTACGTGTATTTCTGTCTTGTGGGTGGATACAAAGGCCATGATTTTGTAGAATAATTTCTGCTGAATTCTGATGCCTGAGACTGAAAAAAAACTACTTGATTGACTGCACAGTCTTACCTTTCTTCTCCTGCCTTTTAAAGATACCTGCAGCAGGAGGTCCAAAGAGGAGATCCTTATCCAAGGGTGCATTAAGGACCTCCACCTTCACATGGGGTCCAAGTCAGAATATCAAAGTTTCAGTAAGTCAAACTTCATATGGTCGAGACCATATGATCAACTTTCCAAAATGCTGAAGCTTTTGTATGGCGATCGCAGTACAATGGCAATCAGGAAATTTAACTTTCCCCACTGTAGTGCGATCTAGAGTTGGTACATATAATATGCATGGGGGTCTGCTCCTCTGCAAAAATGCAGTTCTTTATTGTTTTGTTTGACTTTTTGGAAACAAACAAATAAAATCAACAAAAAAACTTGAAGGCTGAACTGGAAAGCACACCCAGAGAACTGTAACAAGAGTATAAACGTTAAGCATCAATTTTATTCCAAAACACTTTTCGTTCTGCTAAATAGTCGAACCTCCTCAGACAAACAACTAAGCACAAAAAGACACCAGTGCTCATACATACACCTCCCTGCCTAAACATGTTAAAACCAATTAACATTTAAAGAGACTGTACTGCAAAAATGGCTCTAAATATAAAAACATTTCACTAAAAATACACACTGTGTTAATAAACAATCGATGCCATCTTAAAACCTTACAAATTGATGTGAAAAATAGAGATATTGAATACATTCATAATTCCTACGTCTACTCTCAGTGGCACTGTATAAATCTAATAAAAACACTTAAAAAAATCACAAACAATACAAAAAACTTCAAGCAATAAACACATCTACCGTAATATGCTTCTCAGTTTCAAAATACATGCAAGGGATACCTTGTCATTGAGACCCGGAGTTCTGTATGATTGCAACCTCAGCTGCCAAATCAGCTCCTGTCTCTCTAAAAGTAATTGAAAGGGGCCTCCTTTGACATCAGGTTGAATTTGGTCTAGAACTCTGAAAGCAAAGGAATGAGTGGGGTTATAACTACAATGTTTGGCCAATGCATTCTCCAACTTGGCCTTCCTTATACTGTATAAAATGTTCATATATCCTATCCTTAAACTTCCTGTCCGTCTTGCCCACATAAAATGCAGGACAAAGCTGACAGGAAGCAAGGTATATAACAGACTTAGAAGAACAAGTAAACCTTCCTTTAGTCCTATAAGCCTTGTTGTTGATAGTAAAACTAGATCCAGTTGCCAAATGTCTACAAAAATTGCACGCCTCACATTTAAATGTCCCTTCAATTCGGCAACGCACCTTCCCACTCATTTCCATTATGTTCTTCAAACTATATCCTTTTTTATATGTTACTAATGGCCTATCACCTAATTTCGTTATTAAGTCAGGCTCAAAACTGAATAAACTCCAATTTCTCATCAAAATGAATTTTATTAAATCTGCCTCCACGCTAAAAGGAATAATGACCTACCCTGACAAAATGGGTTTGTAAACACCCATTCTTCTTTTGGTTTTGTACCTCCTCTATAATGTCCAATAACAACAGTTCAGGATATCCTCTCTTCACAAACATGTCCTTCAAAAACTCACATTCCTCAAAAAATCTATCATCATCTGTAATCATTTGGGTGGCACGGACCATTTGACCGTTAACTATGGATTTTTTCTGATGGTGAGGGTGTGAACTCGTATAATGAAGCATTGTGTTAGAATAAGTCGCTTTACAGTAAACACTAGTCAAATAGCGCTTGTTGACAAAATCCTTCCTCAAATCCACATCTAAGTAGGCAATTTTGTCTTCAGCAACCGTGTGTATAAACTTCAAAAAATTGGTGCCGTTATTAATCTTTTCCAAAAAGCTGTCTATCTCAGCTATACCACCCTCAAACAAAACAAGCACATCATCTAAAAATCTAGTATAAAACTTAATTCTAGTTAGAGTCTCGGGTGCATTCAACACATACTGGTGTTCCCAATGGGCCATCACTAAGTTAGAAAAACTGGCCCCACAAGGGGAACCCATAGCTACCCCCACTTTCTGGAGCTAGATGTCATTATCAATCTCAGAGTTGTTCATTAATATGATGTCTAACAATTCTTGCACCAAACGTACTTCATTACTTTCTGCTCCATGTGCTAACATCCGTTCCACCACCCAGTCTATACCCAAACTGTGGGGTATTGAGAAATATAAGTCAATAACATCAATAGTTAAAAATGTTGTATTATCCTGATATGGACAATGTTCAATAGCAGCTAAAAAGGACCACGAGTCCTTACAAATCTGTGTCTCTTTCCTGACATATTTCTTCAAAATATTGTCAACGAGTTTGACACTAGCATATGTGATGGAAGACCTGGCGTTGGCCAAAACTCTCATTGGAGGATCCGTGGTACATTTGTGCAATTTGGGCAGACCAAATAAAGTTGGAATTTTCGGTGAAACCACTAATAAATAATTTAACATTTCTAAATCTATGATTCCCTCCAAAAAAAGATCTTGCAAACAACTACTGATGCATCTATATGCAGTGTTTAGCTCACTAATACTTGATACTAATAAAAACACTTAAAAAAATCACAAACGATACAAAAAACTTCAAGCAATAAACACATCTACCGTAATATGCTTCTCAGTTTCAAAATACATGCAAGGGATACCTTGTCATTGAGCCCCGGAGTTCTGTATGATTGCAACCTCAGCTGCCAAATCAGCTCCTGTCTCTCTAAAAGTAATTGAAAGGGGCCTCTTTTAACATCAGGTTGAATTTGGTCTATAACTCTGAAAGCAAAGGAATGAGTAGGGTTATAACTACAATGCTTGGCCAATGCATTCTCCAACTTGTCCTTCCTTATACTGTATAAATGTTCATATATCCTATCCTTAAACTTCCTGTCAGTCTTGCCCACATAAAATGCAGGACAAAGCTGACAGGAAGCAAGTATACAACAGACTTAGAAGAACAAGTAAACCTTCCTTTAGTCCAAATTCAATCTGATGTCAAAGGAGGCCCCTTTCAATTACTTTTAGAGAGACAGGAGCTGATTTGGCAGCTGAGGTTGCAATCATACAGAACTCCAGGGCTCAATGACAAGGTATCTCTTGCATGTATTTTGAAACTGAGAAGCCTATTACGGTAGATATTTATTGTTTGAAGTTTTTTGTATTGTTTGTGATTTTTTAAGTGTTTTTATTAGATTTATACAGTGCCACTGAGAGTAGTGGTAGGAATTATGAATGTATTCAATATCTCTATTTTTCACATCAATTTGTAAGGTTTTAAGATGGCATTGATTGTTTATTTATTAACACAGTAGAAGTTTAATGTAAGACTAATCACATACAATGTGTATTTTTAGTGAAATGTTTTTATATTTAGAGCCATTTTTGCAGTACAGTCTCTTTAAATGTTAACTGGTTTTAACACATGTTTAGGCAGGGAGGTGTATTTATGAGCATTGGTGTCTTTTTGTGCTTTGTTGTTTGTCTGAGGAAGTTCGGCTATTTAGCAGAACGAAAAGCGTTTTGGAATAAAATTGGTGCTTAACGTTTAAACTCTTGTTACAGTTCTCTGGGTGTGCTTTCCAGTTCAGCCTTCAAGTTTTTTCGTTGACTTTTTGGAAAGTCAGTCACATGGTCTCGACCATATGAAGTTCAACTTTCTGAAAAGTTGATCTTCTGACTTAGATGCTTCACGGTCTGGAAGAGGCTGTATCTTCACCCAGGGACATCTCCAAATTAACAAGTCAAGAAGCCAACTCTAGTCACCAAGCAGGGTAAAAAGAATTTAATTTCAATAAAATCACTCCACTAAAATTACAAGCTTACTAACAGCTTTCACAAAGGCTTCATCATGCACAGACTTTATTGGAATTAATTTTTTTTTACCCCACTTGATGACTAGTGTTGGTTTCTTGGCTACAGTCGACTTTACCCACAAAAAACATTCTTTGGTTTGAATGTCTCCAAATTACCAGCCTTGTTGCTACTACACCACCACCACAGCCACATTTCATGGAGTGCTTTATAACCTGGGCTGAGAGGTCGTATCTACCAACTATCTCCTGCTTCAGATCTTTATCCAAGGTCCCATCTGCCTCAGCTATCATACTTTCCATCAGGGTTTGCTGGTGATCCAGCAAGGGGATCTGGCTGTTTAATGCTCTGAAGGCAAGAGGAGCAGATGTATAAACCTTTTCCAAACCTGTCAAGCATCCTACTTTCTCCATCATTGGAAATGGGTCTCCTGGATATAGCCATTGATGATCCTTTTCTGGAATCCATGGTCTCCACTGTCAGATTAGCCAATGAGTTTTTAAATAAAAACATAATGGAATCTTTAGCTCTGAACTTAGAAATACCTACTGCTAAAAAGTCAAATCTGACTTCTTGCTCACAGTAAAACCAGTCAGATCAGAATTTTTTTCTGGGAGGAACATTATATGATTAATGCAAGAAAGTTACCATAGGTTGATCTGCTAATCAAAGGAAGTTGACAAGGATGCATTAGAACATGACCTGTTGATACAGGCAGCTTTTTCTTTCCCTTCTAAGACAAATATTCCTGAAAGATCTGATATCATCTTTCACTGCATTTAATCTGCTCCAAAAATCATATGACTTGCAGCAAAAGTCAAAGTTATTAGAATCAGCTTGCCAGCTCTTTTGGCATACAGGGATAAAGTCTGGCTACCGCTCAAGTGATAGTAGTTTGATTAGCAATTCTGGCACCTGTTGAAGCTGGCACAGAGAAACTGAGAAATGATGAGACTTAGCCTGCTCAGCTCTTCTTGGGAGAGGGGGAGGCAGGGAGTATATAACCTTGCACACCAAACAGATACCAAAGTTCACCTATTGCTGCATCTTACAAGGGGGGGGCAGACCTTTGGTTACATTTCATGAGGAAGTGCGGACTTCATTCTCAAAGCCCACTGCATGCCAATCACTTGAGAATGTTCTGGCATGTGCAGAGGGTAGTTAGGGATTAGTTCAATAACTCCATTCTCTCTCTTTAGGCACCTGGATGATGGCTCCCACTCTTGGTTAGCTCACTCCCTCTTCCTGGAACAAAAGGGCCATAGGGTGCTTGCCCATGGGGAATAAGTGGGTCTATGTAACTGCTGGGAGGGATGAGGTCTGATGGCAAGCATTGAGGAAATAAGACTAAACTTAATATTACAGCCATATGAGGATGTAGACCTGACCATGGCCTTGATGACCTGTGCTGAATTAGCCAGCTTGGGAGTTAACAGTTTGCAGCTGATGTTGACTTGTTCATCCTGGTAAGGAAGGTGTCTAAGTCAACAGCAAGGGTACCACATAGCAGTGGTTAGAATGTGCTGCAGCAGAATGAGTGGCAAGCTCTGTGGGCCTGTCTAGCAGTGCATATCACTGCAGCTGGGATTTAGAACAGGGAGAATATGTGCTGAGTATCTCTCACTGCAGGCCCGGTCTCACTAGGGAGCTCACTGGCTGCTAATGGGAAGGGTTATAGCATAACATCTCTCTTTTTTTTTTTTATTCTATTCCCAACTCTCTTTTTCTACTTCATACTTTCTTGCTATCCCAGTACCCCCATCCATCGCCAAATCTACCAGCTCTATCCCAGACTTTCTATGACTCAGCAGAGATCTTAAGGCAGTCCTGGGGGTGGGGTGGGGGTCATGCTTGTGACTGCTTCTACCAGGGGGGGACTTTCTAGTTAATGAAGTACCCTTATCCCTCTCCCTGCATTCATCTATTCCAGCTGAGGGCTACTCCTCACTATGGAATATGGCTCCCGTAAAGGGGCACTTAGATGAACACCCCCCCCCCCATGGGATAGGCATTCCTAAACTTCACTGGCCACACCTCAGACTCTCAAGCCACTAATCTAACCTGGGTCACCGGGTCCAAAATTAGGGCTATATCCTTCAATGCCACAATACTAGTTAGTCAACCACTAACTCTTGCCCCCACTGTAAGTAAGACAGAGGAATGAATGGGATCAATGGGGTGTGTGCAGGACTAGATGTTCAGGCTGGGTGAGGGGGTCAAACAGCAAAAAGGAATATCACACATCAGTCACACATAAAACCACCACTACTACAAACCAAACACATAAGAACACAAAGACATACTCGGAGGCTCTTATAAAAAACTTAACAAAACAACAGAGGCCTCCAAAGCAGACACCCAGAAATACACCCCCACAAAACGCAACACCTACAACACATACCTCAAGCAACAGGTGTGTCACACAATCACAGCCCCTAAGGCAAAACACTATGCCAGAGACATTAGTAATAGGTGACTCTATAGTCAGACACACCGACGTTCCACTTACCAGGCTGAATAAGGAGAGGGTAACGGTGAGCTGCCTATCGGGAGCTAGGATCCGCCACATTACACATGCACTCAGGTCACTCCAAAGCAAGTACAAGTATGATTCAGTCATTGTCCATGCGGGTGTGAATGACCTGAGACGTACCTCCCTGGACTACATGAAAAGAGACATTGAGGAGCTCTCCGATTATGTAGCCCAGACTGGTATGACCCTGACCCTGAGCAGCATCCTGCCTTCACCAAGAATGATGCCTCAGTACAAAGACAAAATGATCAGTTTTAACAATTGGCTTAATCACTGGTGTCATTCTAGGGGATCCAATGTCTGTCAGCCTGGGATGACATGCTGGACAAGCCACGTTGCTTCAAGGGATGGCTTGCACCTGTCACCACTGGGCTTCCGGATACTGGCCAAGGCTCTTGCCACCCCATAGTGCCTTTTTAGGCAATGCTCAAAGGACAAATCAACCTCCATAAAAACAAAAATGGAAAAAATTAAGGGTAATGCTGCTCAACGCCAGAAGTCTAAATCTCAAGATGCAGGCACTCAAGCACTTCTCAGTATGGAGAACATCGATGTCTGTGCAGTAACTGAAACCTGGTTCAAGGCTCCTGAGAGCACTCCAGCTACCAGGCTATACCTCATATCATGCGTTTGCCTCAAGTTTCAGGCGAACCACAAAGGAGGAGGAGTGTCCATTTTCATAAAGGACACCTACACCTCTCGATTGGTGGCTACCATGAAGCATCAGAAACCATACAAGTTTTACTCACCATAGGCAAAACTGCCATACAACTGGTCGCATGTTATAGAACACCCTCCCAATCCCAGGAATCCCATCAAGCATTCCTGAAAACACTGGAGGATATGAATGTCACACCAAACACCATCATATTGGGTGACTTCAACTACCCCAACATAGACTGGGCCCACTATTCTAGCCCTAACACCCTAGCCCAAAGATTCCTGGAATTCATAAACTCAAATGCTATGGAGCAACTGGTCACTTCTCCTACGAGGAGAGATAATATACTTGACCTGATTAACACAAACATGGGGTCCAAATGCTCCTGACCGGATATAAACCCCTCACTAGTAAGATCTGATCATAAACTGATCACGTTGGATGTACATATCCCACCCCACCCCCAGAACAAAAGACTACAGTGAAAAACTTTTCAAAAGCTGACTTTGCGCTCCTAAAGTCAGAAATGATATCCTTTAAGCCTACTGGGTTAATGGAAACCACATCCCAAAATGCTGAATCCTTCACAAAAGCCTTCTACGGACATCTCCAAGAATGCATGGATCAAGCAATCCCAACTAAAACCAAGACCCTCTCCTCCAAGGAAAACGCCCGGTTTGGTGGACCCCGCTATAAACAAACTGTACAACAAAGAAGGAAGCTACTGCAGGACAAAGCCAAATCCCACAAGGGAAAGGCTTCCTGATCAGCACAAGTAAAAACTACGTTCTCTCATAAAAACATCTAAAGCAAACTTTGAGAAAAAGATTGCCAAGGATACCAAAGACAATCACAAGGCCTTCTTCAATTATGTCGGAACCTTGGGAGGAAATTCTCAGATATGCTCTGAGTTAGTACACAATGACAAAAATTCACTGACCCTACCGACATTGCCAATATTCTGGCAGATAGGTTCAGTGCAAATTTCTCCCTCCCTCACCCCTAAAGATGAAGTAATTATCCCTGCTGAATGTAACCTACCTGTCATCACAGACATACAGGTGAAATCAGCACTCAACAAGGCAAAAACACAGCATCTATGGGACCCGATGGTATCCCGGTTATGTTACGTGAACTTCAAGATGAGCTAAACCCCCTAAGAACGCTATTCAATCTTAGCCTCACTACAAGATATGTACCTGAACACTGGCGACAGCAACAGTGGTCCCACTCCACAAAGGGGAAATTCTACTGACCCTGGTAACTACCGCCCCATAAGTTTGACCAGCCTGGTCTGTAAGGCTATGGAAAGAATCATCATGGAACTCATAAATGGCGACATTGGGGATCTGCAGACCCTTGATCCCACCCAGTTCGGTTTTGTAAAAGGCAGATCCTGCCTCTTAAACCTGGTTGACTTCTTTGAAACAGTCACTAGTGCCATCGACGAGGGCAAGGCTGTCCACACTGCCTACTTGGACTTGGCTAAGGCCTTTGACACGATACCACACTCTGGCATCATTCACAAGCTCAGCAGCCTAAATGTAAATCCATATGTCACAAGATGGATAGCAAACTGGCTAAAAAACAGAACCCATAAGGTTAAAATTGCTGGAGCCATGTCAGACTCAAAACCAGTCACGAGTGGTGTCCCACAGGGCTCAGTCTTGGGTCCACTCTTATTCGGCATTTACTTCTCAGATGTGAAAGCAAATATGGGAGGATTATGGCTGACAAAGTTTGCAGATGACTGCAAACTGGGTGCCATAGTTGATTCACCTGCTGACACACACATATCCTACAGAAAGGTCTCACTGAAACGGACAACTGGTGCCGGAATCATGGCCTCAAACTTAACGCCAAAAAATGTATAGTCATCCCCTTTGGGAAAAACAAAGTACCCACAAATTATCACATAGACAATAACCCACTGAATACGGAAGAAGTAATCAGAGACCTGGGGACTCAAGTTGATAGTGACCTCTCCTTTGACAACCATGTTGCCAAAGTGGTCAGAAAGACATTCTACCTTGCCCATCTCATCATGAAGGGATTCTCATCCAGATCAAAGGAGGTCATTGTACCTCTATATTCCTCCCTTGTCAGGCCCATGATTGAATATAATGCTCCATTTGGGATGTATCTCACCCGGCACATGCAACAACTGGAAAGACCCCAGAAGTACCTCACCAAGAGGATCATAGGTCTCAAACAAGTGCCTTATCCAGCTAGATTAAAGAAACTCCAGCTCTATTCAGTAGCATACCGCCTGCTCAGAGGTGATTTGTGCCTAACATATAGGGCCATGTCCAACCAGGAATTGATGGACATGCTCCATCTCAAAAATCCAAATCCACCAGAACCACGCGAGCTAAAGATTTCAACCTCTGCACAAATATGAATAGGACATGCTGGAGGGATAGATTCATAACACAGAGGTTACCCATACTCTGGAACAAAATCCCAGTTCATGTGAGACAGAGCCCTTCATTGGCACTGTTCAAGAAAAATCTCGATGCATGGATGGGAGATCGCAAGTTTACCCTGGGAGTCACCTCAGTGTCACTACTAGACAGAGGTATAGTTTACTAAATAATGGGGTCCCACATGTGTCACTACTAGAGAGGCGCAACTATATAGTATGGGGTGGCGTAAGCCACATCACTGTTGGCTAGGCTTATAAATGCCCCCGGGCAGATAGCCTAGTACACTACTATGAAACTATGAAACTATTAGATGTGTACACTGGGAAGGAGCACAGCACAAACTAATCTTGTATGGGCCTGCAGTGACAGATATTCAGCACATATTTACCATGTTTAAACCCCATCTGTAATTCTGTGGACAGAGCTTATTGTTAGCTTCTATGGCAAAAGACAATTGGAAGAAATAAAGTGCAGGTTTGCCTTGCATGGCAGCATTAAATTTGTTTAAACATTATCAACTTTAATAACACTCGTTCAAACAGCAATACATAGTAATCACATATCGTTTAAAATAACTCTGATAACCAACTACAATATGGTTAAGTTATATAATATACAGACAGACAGACACACACACACACACACACACACACACACACACACACACACACACACACACACACACACACACACACACACACGCACACACACACACACCTACCACTAGTGGTAAAATTATGTCCCCAGATTTATGGAGGGGACAGATAGCTGAAACCATTCCATTTCACTTTTTGTATTCCCTCCTAGACAGCCCTTAGATAACCATTGCTGTCTAGGTATTGTATTCATGGCAGCTACTTAAGAAATTTTTGTTTTCCAACTAGACCATTTGTTCCTCCAATTTCAACTCTTGTAACATATTATCAAGTTCTGCTATTATGGGCAAAACTTGTGACTTTTATTTTTATAGAACAAATGTTTTGTCCAATAACATCATTATATAAAATGAGGTATTAAAAAATAGGCATATCCTGTCTTACTCAGACTAACCCCCCCCCCCAGAGAAGATAGCCAGTGTAAGCTGCACATCCTTATGCAATACCTCATTTATGAGAGCTTGTAGATCCTAATGAAAATCAGTGAGGACATAGCAAGCCCCCCAAAAAAATATGAAGGCAATCTCATGTTGAGCCTGCTAAATATCTCCAACAAGCATGTTCCACAGCCGGAAATATTTACGTAACCTTGTGGGTGTATAAAAATATTTGTGAAGGCATTTCTAGGTGAAAATTAAGCATTTAAATACTTGCATCAAAGTTTGTCTTATCCAAGAATTTTTCTACTTTATCTTTAGATTTAGTGCTGCAGGCTCCTCAGAGGCAAACAGTGCTTAGTACATCCTGGAAATTAGTCTTTCACTCAGTGATTTCCCAAAATCTAAACTCAATTATCTACTTAATTAAATATGGCCAATCTACTTCTACTTCTCTAATTCACTTTGTACCCTGTATCCCTTGTACTAATGTACAAAACCGCTGGCTTTCCTGAAGGAGGTGAAATCTTCATGCTTTCTGCCAGGTCAGAAAATTACAATCATGTAGCATCTGATCCAAATAATGTGGATCTATACCTCTGTCTTCCAGCATCTAAATACAATCCTTCTATAAGTGTACTGTTTTGTAGCCTCAGTTGGCAGGACATCTGAAAGCCAACCTTTGATACATTATTACCAAACAGTTTTTCAAATGCTTCCAGTAAAGTCTCTACCATTCATTTACTAATTCTTTAATATATACTGCCAAAAAATAGTTTTCTATTAAATCACTGCCACCTATAAACAGCAAACTCTACAACAGTATTTTGTTCCATCTAGATGTGTCTAACCAGACATTTCTCATAGTTGGCAACTTGAATGGTTTTGGTTTACTGGGGTATGTCTTGTATTGAAAGTCCTCTCTCTTCTTTAGGTAACAAACCTCTATCAACAGCAGCCCAGGAGCCCAGGGATTGATGGTATATAATGGGAATTGGAAGTGCAACACAACCATCTCTTTAGAGTAACCAGAACACTATTTCAGAGTCCAGCTGAGATTAAAATGTATGCCTTAACACTTCTCTGCTGGCCCCACTAAATATTTCAAAACTATAACCACACTCACAACTCTTACATCATTCTTAGTTTGTCCCAAACGATCCTCAAAAACATGCAGCAATCTGATGTTCTGGTTTCTTTCTCTCAGTGCTTTGGGAAAATTGCCATATTTGTGAATAAAATAAACACTATTCTACTAAACACCATAAAAGGCATGGTCCTTCATTATCTCTGGGATTACTGTGTTAACACACAAGTAATAATCTTCTGGTAAAATGCTCTATTCTGGTCAATGGTGAAATCTGGGCAGTAATATAAAGTTGGTGTTTCACCATCATAACAACACTGGAAAAACAGATGGAGTCCACAAGATCTCTTATTCCTCTCAAAATGTGATTTATTCTTTAAGAACAAAATCCCTATGGCATCTCTGGCAACCTGACAGTTTCACAAGTCCAGTGTTGACCTGGGAAGCTTCCATCAATGGAATTCAGGCATCACTGATAAAAGAATATTGGTATCATATGAATGGAACAAGTGAGGGGATATAAACTAAATTGTTCTTAAATCCTGCCCCTTTGCCAGGAAAGAGACATAAAAAGGAAAGAAAACAACCTTTTGTTTGTGTGACAAATACATACAAGTTCAAGATTTGTTAAAGATCATATGAACCACAACACATACCACCAAGATTTACCAAAGATCTTGAGATGCACGCAATGAAACTGAGTTAAATGAACAAAGCAGAAGACAAGTGATTTATTAAATTATGACGGAAGAAGATGAGCAACTGGGGAAGCACTGCTTTACGTCAAAATGCACATGGAACTTTGAACATGTTTCTTGTGTCTACTATCCACGTTTCTGAACTGTATTCAACAATATATCTCAAACAAATAAGGTAATGGTAAAAAATTACACATATAGAAAGATAATCTTAGTTTCTCACCCACTCTTAGCCACACACACATACAATACATATATACACATCTAAAGAAAACACTGAATGTTACAATAATTCATTAGATGTCTCAGAAAGCAATTAACTGATACAATAATTACCCGTTTTAGTTTTCAGCAAGAATCTGTGGACAGTAGCTGACCTGGTGGTAATGTATGTCAATGGAACGTGCCACAAGTAACTGCAAAAACATAAAAGTGAGCCAGATGTCACATAAAGCATGTATGACTAGCCATGTAAATAGTAAATACTGTTTTCATAAAATATCCTTCACAGCATGTTTGTGTAAGAATAAGTTGACATAAATATAGTTTTGCCAGAAAAATTCCTTCATGCATACAGTATTGTCTTTGCATAGGCCTAGATTGCAGCCATGTTAAAGCAAGCTTATACCCTCATTTTACATGGTTTCAGTAAGTATAGTTCCAATAGAAAGGGATGTTTCAGTGAAGATCAGCTCAGTGAAATAAACTTCAGGCCAAAGCATTAATAAGGATGAGACATATTAACAAAGTGTGTGGAACATTTGGTACAAAAACAGAACTTGTTTAGATGGTACAGAACTTGGGAACCAAGGTTAAAGAGGCATGTAGAAGTTGTAGGAAATTTACAGGGTTTTAGTATTATGAAAGATATTGTCTAGTCAGAAGTCAGTTCAGTTTGGGGAATGCTGAGTATAGCAGTTCATTTGAGATACTCAGACATAAGATTGAGTACAGATATGTAGAAGTCAGCAAAAGTCCAGAAACTGCAAAACAGTGCAGTCTGTCTTAATTCTGCCATTACAGAGAAAAGGAAATAACCTGTATAAGACTTATTCGGATATTGCAGAATTATTAAATTTTCTTGCACTGTATTCTGCTACTACATAACAAATAACCTTTACCAAACTCACAGTAAATAACTACTTTTATTAATTAAGGTGCAAGAAGAGTTGGCACATAAAGGAGAAACTGAGATATTTGGCATTTATCTAGTAATGCACTGGGTAATTAAAAGATTCATTCTAGTTCTCACAGTATGCAAACAACGGAGGTTACTACATGTAGAAATGCACATATGGAGACTCCTAACAATGCCAATAACACAGTACAGTCTGTCATATGCAATCTGTAACATTTTCATTATGCATGTGTAAATAAATGTACATTTTTTCACAATTTTACACCATAGCCACACAGAAAACCTCTCTTCCTTCATCAACAGTGATTTGACATCCAAAATTTAAATTCTTAGTATAAGCTACAGGCAACTCTCTAAGAATTTGAACTTTATGCAGACAGAATCCATCCAAGACTGTCTGACATCTAAAATAATATGTCTCTAAAAAAGGGAGATATTTAGCAGAATATCCACAGCATATCACACTGTAATAAATTCCTCTTCCTTGAATGATATAATCTGTAATGGTAGTACAAACAAAGTAAAGACTAAAGACCCAGAATTGAGTCATATGGCATTCAGCACATCAGCAGGCTGCTACTGGAAGAAATACATCCAGAAACAACCTACTGCATATTACCTCGACATAAGAGGCAAACACGCCACTTGAGAATGGTGTGGGTAAGACCACAAGTACACATAAACTTAATCAGCATATCATGATCCAGTATCAAATGCAGCCAAGAAATCAAAAAGGACTGAGATCAAATACAATTTTTGATCCCTTACCCTTAAAAAGTCACTAATCACCCTTTGCAGGGTGGTCTGAGTGCTATACTACAACCAAAGTATAAAGTAATTAACAGGACGTTGTTTTTTTCTTGTGTGCATTTAAAATATTTGTAGTAAGTGATGTCAGTATTTCTACAATGCCCCATAATTACATGGCAGCCTAAAAACTGAAAAAGTTGGGTAAGTATATCGTATTACTGAAGAATACTTTGATCATACTGAAAATAAAACAGAGGGCTTCAAATGGATATGGCCTTGTATGTTGTGACACCAGACCATGATGGCAACAATGAAAATTATAATGCTGGATAGCATGTAGTCTGATAAGTCAACTCGAGCATAGTTACTAGTTACAGATGGCACGTACTACACTTTACAGCTTACAGCTTTTACTGTACAAGGTTTGATTTTCGATACAGATGCAAATAATAATTCTCCATTTACCTCTGAACTATGTTCCTACAAAATAGAAGAACTAACACCATTTAGTCTTACAATCCTTTTATAGCACTTTTTTGTACCATTTGGATCCTGTCTATGAAAGCAGCCTTTTGAAGTATTTGCTTGATGTCATGCAGTCTGCTGATATGCTGATTTTTGTTCTATTCCAAGGTGAATTATGTGGCAATCTTCAAGACTTAGGGAGTCATCCTTGTCTCTGGTCATCCTTGCAGCTGTATCAGTTAGGAATTCATCCTTATCTGCAGTTGTCCTTGCAGCTGTACTAGTCATGGAACAATTATTACACAGCACGGATGCCAAGCATATAACTATTTTATTTTTTTCCTACTTTTTTAAATTATTTTCAGCTAAGAAAGTTTTAACCCTTTAATGTATCTAACAGTTTCCATTTTGTTTTAAAAACACACATAAAAGTTTACATTAATATGCATTCTTTGGTCAGATAAACATTTTTATTGTGATTTACAGAAAACATATCAGGAAACAAAACCTTTAGTTTTTTGTTAATACAACTGGTTAAAACATGATTTCACATAGTTAGTACAATGATAATTAGAAGTTATGTACCTACCATAACGTTCCATGTTAGTTGTCTTCTCTCGCCTTCTTTCTTGCTGGATGGGTTCGGAGCCGATCCTCGGCTCCGACTCGGCACTTGCTAAGCTCGAGAGCTAATTTTACCAGCTCGAGGCAACCCTATATCCCATGATGCAAGGCGGAGATTACTCAGATCTCGTTTGGTAGCTAAAGAAATAGCAGTATTTTCTTCCAACTTAGGAGGAAGAAAATAAGAAATACTAAATAACATCATAACCCTCTAGAAAGGATCCACATAATCTAGTGACACTAGGAGTTGAACAGCTAGAAAAAGGTAATAACCTCTTAATAGAAGATGTATAATCTTCTCGGTCTGACCAGGCTAGGGGGAAGGAGGGGACGCAAGAAAGAAGGCGAGAAGACAACTAACATGGAACGTTATGGTAGGTACATAACTTCTAAATGTTAAGTTGTCAATCTCGCCTTCATTCTGCTGGATGGGACTGCGTCCTAGCACCTCTATCCTGGGTGGCTCAATGGAACAGACTCTTGAGAACGGTGAAACCAAAATTTGCTCTGTCTCTGGAGACCAAATCTAATTTGTAATGTGAAACAAAGGTATGAGGAGAGGCCCATGTGGCTGCTGCACAAATAGTGTCTATTGGAAGTCTAGCTTGAAAAGCTGTAGATGTAGCTAGAGCTCTGGTAGAATGGGCTTTTGGGTTAGAAACCAACTCTTTGCCTCTGAGCTGATAAATGTAAGTGATCACGGAAGACAGCCACCTAGATAAAGTTACCTTAGAAACTGGAAGGCCTTTCCTGTTCTCTGCATAGGATAGAAAAAGTTGATCAGATTTCCTAAAAATTTTTGCCTTATTCAGATAATATCTCAGCTGACGGTGAACATCGAGATAATGTAACTTTTGTTCAGCTCTATCAGAATAATTCGGAAAAATACTGGAAGATCAATGGACTGATTTAGGTTAGTCTGAGATGCCACCTTTGGTAAGAAAGACGGATTAGTTCTTAGGGATACCCTATCTTTGTGGAATATTAGATAGGGAGGGCGAACACAGAGAGCATGAAGCTCAGATACTCTCCTGGCAGATGTAATGGCAACTAGAAAAAGTGTCTTCCAAGAAAGCAATTTCAAAGAACAGGCAGCTGCAGGTTCGAATGGGGGAAGAATCAAGGATGTTAAAATTAAATTTAGATCCCACTGTGGTGGGGGGTCTCTAATAGGAGGTTTCAATAAAAAGATACCTCGAAGGAATGCCTTGCAAAGTTTATGTGACATAATGTTGTGGTCCAAAAAGCCTATATGAAAATTTGAAATGGCTGCCAGTTGAACTTTCACTGTGGAAGAAGAGGATCTTGAATTAAAAATGTCAGCTAGGAAGTCCAACACCGAATGAATTGGAGCAGTATAGGGGTCTATGTTCCTAGCTTTTGCCCAGAAAGAGAAACGTCGCCATTTCCTAGTGTAGATCTTTCTGGTAGAAGATTTTAGGGAAGCTACTATGATATCCCGTACAGGATTAGAAATCATAGGAAGCCTGGCTAAGGATGGAAGTGGAGCAACCAAGCAGTGAGGTTGAGAGAAGGTATGGATTGGTGCAGTTGACCCGACTGGTGCGTCAGAAGATCTGGAACCGGGTCCAGATGCCATGGCTGTACCAAGAGGTAATGATGTAGGAACGGAAACCATATCTGTCGAGGCCAATAAGGGGCAATGAGAATCAACTTGGCTCTCAAGGCGGTTGCTTTCTGAATTAGCTGAGGTGTCAGCGGAAAAGGAGGAAAAGCATAAAGAAGTCCCCGGGGCCAATCTTGGGTTAGAGCGTCTCTGGGGGGATGGCCTGGAAGGGGGAAGAGAGAGAGAAGAAGTCTGGGCATTTGCTGTTTTGAGGTGTAGCGAAAAGGTCGCAGCAAGGAAGGCCCCACTTCTGAAAAATCTCTTCCGTCACTGACTGTTTGAGAGACCACTCGTGAGGCATGAGAATAGCTCTGCTCAATCTGTCCGCTATGATGTTGGATTTCCCGGGGATGTGCGTTGCTATCAGAAACCGGTGAGAGGAGATTGCCCATTGCCAAAGTCTGAGAGCCTCTCGACACAGTGGATAGGACTTGGTTCTGCCCTGTTTGTTTATGTACCACACTACGGACATATTGTCCATTTGGACTGCAATAGTTCCCAGGGGAAGAGAGTCGTTGAGGGCTTGCAACGTTAAAAGCACTGCTCTCATCTCCAGAACATTTATGTGCAGATGGTACTCGAAAGGTTGCCAAGTGCCATGGACCATTCTGCCCTGATAATGCCCCCCCCACCCGATCAGGGAGGCGTCCGATGTAACCGTGGCAACCGGGGCAAGAGGAACAAATGGTCTGCCTTGATGGATTTGAGGGGACGATATCCACCAAGTCAGATGTCTTTTGCAAGCTGGAGTTACTATGATCTCGTGACGCATGGGAAGTTGTTGAAAGGACCATTGGGTGAATAGCATCCATTGTAGAAGCCGCATGTAAAAGCGGCGAGGGAAGAAGTGTTATGGCGGCCGCCATAAGACCCAGTACTTTCAGAGCAAATCTGGCCTGAATTTTGTTGCTGAATAGAATCACTTGGACGTGTCTTTGAATGTCCAAGATCCTTTGGTCTGTCAACCTTGCAGAAAGTTGTACGGTGTCCAATTTTGCGCCTATAAAAGTAATATATTGACAAGGCGACAAGGCAGATTTTTCGAAATTTATAGAAATTCCTAGCCCTCTGCAAGTGTGAATGGTGTAATTTCTGGCTTGGATAAGCTGATGCCTGGTGGTGGCAGTGAGGAGCCAGTTGTCTAGATATGGAAACACCTGGAATCCTTGACTTCTCAGGTGAGCCGTAACCACTGCCATGCATTTGGTGAACACTCTGCGGGCTGTAGTGAGTCCAAAGGGCAGGGCTCTGAATTGGAAGTGACTGGTCCCCAACCGAAAGCGGAGAAATCTTCTGGAGCGTCTGTGAATTTTTATGTGATAGTACGCATCCTGAAGATCTATCGAGCACATCCAATTGTCCTTGCCCAGAAAGGGCAGAATGGACTGAAGCGTGACCATCCGGAATCTTGATTTCTTTACAAACTTGTTGAGTTTGCTCAGATCTAATATTGGTCTCCAGTCCCCTGTCTTTTTTGGAACTAAAAAGAACCTTGAGTAGATTCCGGATCCTATTTGGTCCGCTGGGACTGGCTGGATGGCTCTTTTTACTAGCAGTTTTGATATTTCTAGTACTGCTAGTTCCCTTAGACCGGGTGGAACATCTGGAAGGGTTCCCTTTTGTTGAATTGGGGTTTGAATAAAGGGAATTTTGTAACCCTCGGATATAATTGACTGTACCCATTTGTCTTGAGAAAGGGAAAGCCAGGCTATTGGGTTCAGCGATAATTTTCCCCCGACTGCCTCCGAAGGCGGACAATCGGGCAACATCTCAGGGATGCTGGAAGGGTTTGTCAGAAAGAGGTTCTCTGCTACCCTGATTCTGCGGACCCCCTCTGTCCCTAGGGCGGCGTCTATTATTGTTAACCCCTCTGCCTCTGGGGGTAAACTGACTTTGTGCGTCAGGCGTGACTCCTTGAGATTTGCGGAACCACATTTTCCCTCCCTTCTGTCCTTTGGGATAAGGTCTAGAAGGTGTGGAGAAACGGACTCCTACGGCAGAAAGAGTCTTGCCATCTTGTTCGCATCTAGTCAAAGTGTCTTTCACTTGAGGACCAAACAAGGTCGAGCCATCAAAAGGGGAGTTTGTGAAAGACGCCTTGAAGGGATCTGCAAAATTACAAAGCTGCATCCAGGACTGACGCCTTAAAGCCACTCCTGTGCCTGCGGCCCTACTCGCTCCATCGGCTGCATAAGAAATGAGCCGCATGGAGGAGTTAGCAATGGAGTTAAGGATTCCTAGCTGTGAGCTAATCTTATCCTGAGACCCAGCAGCTGACGGATCTTGTAAAACTTCTCCCAACTCTTTAAGAACATCTCTTTGAAGGCGGGTGAAGTGGCATAAGTAGTTCAGCGATCTCATGGCAAAAGTCGCTGAAGAAAAAAATCCGCTTACCGTACCTGTCCATAGTCCTGGAATCCTTATTAGGAGGATGGACAGGTACTGAAGGATCAGCTAATTCCTTCTTGGTGGCAGCAGCCACCACCATGGCATCAACTGGGACACCTTTTGTTAAGTATTGTCTATCTTGTGGGGCTGTAATAAATTTTGAAGGTGTCCTGGGGATAGGTTCCACCGAATCTGGAGCCATCCACGCCTTCCGAGCCACTACTTCCATGAGAGGGTCGAAAGGCGGAGACACCCAGGAGGTGGAGGGTCGAGATCCGAACGCCTCCAGGTATACTGACTCGTCCACGGAGGGATTAAGGGAGGGCCAGTTCTCCCTCTGTTTAAGGATTTCAAGGATGTCTGAAAATGAGACATCCTCAGAGGAGGACCTTGGGGATCCCTCCGACTAATCCAAGTCAGTATCTGATGTAGTAGACTCAGGGGAGTCTAAATGTTTCCTCTTACATGTCCTCTTACGGGGGGTTCTCCTGACGGATCAGGAGAAGCCTCGGAAGAGGAAGATATTCCCAATGGGGAAACCTGAGGCATTGGATCTCTGGGTCCAGGAGCAAGAGAGTGGGAAGAGACGTCAGCAGGCACTGTAGTGGGAGGAGCTGATGGAACTGTCCGTTGACTAAGCCCAGGGGCTAGTACACTCCTCATCACCTCGAAAGCTCCCCCGTCAGAGAGACCAGAAAGTTCCCGCTTTTAAGAGATAGGAACCCCAGGCCTCACCGAGAGGGAAGGCTCCGAGGCAGATGTCGGGGCCGAGCTTACCAACGCCGAAGCTCCGAGAGGGAGAACGGGTCGGACAAGGGTCCGATGCCACTCGCCCCCTCGGAGCCGACGAGAGAGACTAGATGCCCGGATCCCTCCAATGAAGGTCTCAAGGAGGAAATCAAAGCCGAGGACGACAGAGCCGAAAGGGGTGGTATCGGCTCCGAAGTCACAACGGTACCGGTTCCGGGGAGCTCCGGCTCCGAGCTCTGTAAGAGAGTCGAAGGAGGAATGTTCGGTGGATGTGATATAGCTACCGTCTGTTGAGATGGGCTATGGAGTATTTGGGCCAATGCCTGAGACTTTAATAGTCTACTCACCACTCTCTCAAGGTCGTGATCAGATAGCCTGGATGACCGAGAAGATCGGCTCCGATGGCTCCGCTCCGAGAGCAAGGGTGATCTTGGAGCCGAATGAATAGATTCCACAGAAGGGGATCGAGATATCTTTTTTGAGATCAATGGAGCCATCGGAGCCGAAGATACGTCGGCTCCAGCCAGAGCCGACACTGAGTGTCTAGACTTGACAGTATCGGTGCCGGATGGAGCCGATACTGATACTGGTATGGAAAGATCGGCTCTGGCCAGAGCCGATCTCGAGCCTGGTGAGGAAGAACCTGAAGCCGACGGCTTGGAAGCCTGAGCCGAAGGCTTAACAGGTTTCGAGGGCTTCCCCGGCGCTGACTTAGTCGGGGAGCTCTCGGGCTTTAATAAGCCCCTTAATATGAGCTTATTTTTTCGTTCCTGCAGGACTCTTGGGCTGAAAGCATGATAGATAGCACAAGAGTCCTGCAGGTGCGAAGGTCCCAGGCAATAAACACAAGAAGTGTGACCGTCTGTCAGAGACATCTAACAGCACGAGTCACACTTCTTGAAGCCTGAGACCTTAGTGTCCTTCGACATAACTGTGTTGATGAAACACCAGAAAAACACTCACACACAAAAAACACTCAGTCCAACAAATTAAATTAAATTAAATTAAATTAAACAGGGATAACAGACAGTCACACACAAAAAATCCCTGACAGGAAAAATTTAGGGAGGGGAAGGCCTAAGGCCTAACTAGGGGTAAGGGAATATTTACTCAAAAAGAAGGGAACACTGACAGGAATAGGGTTAACGTGAGTCGGTAATTAACAAAAAATAATATTTATATGTATAAAGTTAAAGGGGGTAGACAAAAAGTCTCTGAAAAGTTCACTTACCTAGAGCTGGTAAAAGAAGGCACCTCGTTAGCGAAGCGGCAAACGAGATCTGAGTAATCTCCACCTTGCATCATGGGATATAGGGTTGCCTCGAGCTGGTAAAATTAGCTCTCGAGCTTAGCAAGTGCCGAGTCGGAGCCAAGGATCGGCTCCGAACCCATCCAGCAAGAATGAAGGCGAGATTGACAACTAAACATCAAGCATTACTACCAGAACTGGGTGAATAATCCAGTGTAATAACTTTTTTTCTTTTGCAGACCATCCTGTAAAAATTTCCCGCCTGTTATGGGCTGTGTCTGCTTCAGTTGTTTCAGCTAACTTGATTAATTTATTTTTTACAATTACAGAATTTAATTCCCCGCGGTCGAGTGGCGTTCGAAAGACATGCGTAAATGGGTATGCCTTCGTTGAAGGTTGGGCGTCGAGCTGGCTCTTCGGCACCATAAAAATCTACTGCCAATTATTAGCAGACAGGAGTTCTGCTGTGGCGACTCCTAACCAGGAAAAGCCGAAAGAAGAACAACCAAATTTAATTCATGACATAGAATAGTCTTATTAACCTATGAACAAATGTTTAATTAACTGCTCACTTTTGTTAATTACCTTATACAAAGAATCTAGAGACAGATAATATTTAGAACAGGCAATACTTGAGGATTTCATTTAAAAGACACTTTACTTTTTGGGGTAAACACGTACGTTTTGTTATACCACACTAAATGAGTGATGTTACTAAGACATCCAGCAAAGGATGTCTACTTAGAAAAATTCATATTTTGATTTGTTACAATACAAATCAATTGAGGAGTAATCTCTGTGAAGATTTTAAAACTTGACAGCAAAATTGTCCATTTACACAGATTTACAGAGTGTTGTACAAACAAGGTTCATACACTGGAGAATGATGCACATTTCAAACCATTTGCTGTATGGGCACAATACTTTATTTTATGCATTTTGTTATTTAAATCAATGCAATTTTTTCTACAGGAGGTAACCAATATTGATATGGGTACACTGGGGGACCAAATACTAACAGTAAAATGACAACTTGACACATTATCTTTGATTTTGTAACATTATAGTGTGCCACTTGCCCTGTACAGCAAATATTTGTACAGACTGTCTGTTCACCATGCATTTGTATCCAATTGGTTTGTGGTATTCATTTGCTTAACAGCATACGCCAAGCATATTTATTATTTGCCATCGGTTTTGTTTGCATAACATTTATCTACATTTGTACATACATGGACTATAATGTATACTTAGTCAAGTCTACATACTTAGCAACATTAATAAGCTGAAGCCTGCTAATCAAAGATTTATTAAAATGCTGCAGAAACTTCTTCTGAAAGTTAATATGCACTTTTTGAGACGCCCATATAATGGGTAACCATTGTTCCTGTAAATTTACAATTTGTGAAATATCCTGGCCAATCAATTTTAATCTGTTTGCCAATATTTTTATATCAGTTGAATTCAATGCACCTAAACCTGTTCCCATTCATCCTAAAAGAGTATTGTACCATGTTCTTTGTCACCTGCAGCCATTATTGTCAGGAGGGAATGAGATATTAAAATGTATTACTGTTTTCTGATATTACTGTCCCACTACCGTACATGTTGCTGGTACCCCAATTACTTGATCAGACTTGGCTGTGAGATAATTATTAAAAGTTCTGATAATAAAAAGACAAGGTTATCTTTCAATAATTATTGAATCATTGATACAGACCAATATATTTCCTCCTGTAGCTCTATTTTAAACCCTTCTGCAGTACTGTTTACACAGTCAGTGTAAAGTTGAAAGAGTGCCCTTTCTCCTTACAGCATGCAGCATTTCATACCAGTATTGTTTTGTAAAGATGCATTTGCTTTACATTGTCAGAGTTTGACATATCTGGCAGTCTTTTAGACTCTAATGTTTTGGTTAAAGGAAAGGTTTCTAATGTGACATCTTTGTCCCCTAGGCAAAAAAAATTACCTTGAATTCTATTTTCTAGTATTACTTACCTAGTACAACTTTATATTAGTAATATCACTTCTGTATGCCTTTTCAGCCATGATATCTGTTATTCCTGGTGCTATTATACAATAACAAAAAATTGTTAAAAAAAAAACAAAATGGATATTGGTCTAGCTAACATACACTTAAAAAACAGATATAGTTACATTATTTACATTTGCTGTTGTCTTCCTTTTGCTCTTCTGTATTTTAAACAGGTGCACTTTAGGCAGCTTCATTGTTATCTCATGCATGTCACTTTTGTGACTTAATTTCTTCAATGCTTTTAACTACTCTCATTTGATCTCTATGCACTTGAACTGTTCTGTTTTTCTTTTTTATCTGTTGATAGATTATCTGGAAAGTTAGTTTAAAATGTTTCTCAGTAAGGCACCTGTTTTTATTAGTCCACTGTAACATGCTTTGTAGCAACCTTGACTGTGTGTACAAATCTGCTGAAGCTTTTTGTTCTATGATCTTAAATGGCTTTGTATTTTGCAGTTCTTCTTTATGCTAAGCTATTAAAGTAGTGTGCTGTAAATTATTTCTGTCAGCTCTGCTAATTTATCTTTTCTATCCTGTAACTGCTATTTAAGGTCTGGATTTTTTTTCTTTAACTCTTTACTAACCAGATTTTTCTTGTCTTGTAAAGTACAGTTGTGTACACTTACCATAAATGTAGATGTTTGAGTGTATTCACTGTTGCAGTCATTACATTTGGGTTATCCTGCTGGCAGGGTGCCCTCAGTTGGCCTGAATTCCAAAGTCTAGGGTCCTGCGTCGGTTGCTGTCGCCCCTTCCCTGACGTCAGGTCGTCAGGGGTATAAAAGATGCAGCCAATGCCATTTTCTTCAGTTTTTCTTGCCCCAGATGTCAGGTGCTCCCAAAAACATGCATGCATCAAAATAAACTTTACCTTCATCCATAAGCAAATACACCACATAGGTTGTATAGATCAGAGAAGGAAAGATAAGTTCCAGCAAAAATAAGGGGGGTGGGTGGGTGGGTAACCTGCACTGCAACAGTGAATACACTCGAACATCTACATTTATGGTAAGTGTACACAACTGTACTATGTTCTTCATGTTTCACTGTTGCAGTCATTACATTTGGGTAGATTCCCAAAGCTATGGATGGGAGGATGGAACTAAATAGCATTAGGGGCGGCTACGAGGCCCTGCAGAACTGCAGTGGCAAAGCCTGCCCTGGATTTAGAGTAAAGTGGCAGATTGTAATGTTTTGTAAAGGTATGCACTGAACTCCAAGTAGCAGCCTCTAAAATGTCTTTGGTTAGTACTCCCCTGAGAAAGGCTGCAGAAGTGGCTGCAACTCTGGTTGAATGTGGCCTAATGTCCTTAGGCACAGGTTTGCCATGCTGAGAGTAGCAGAAACAAATGCAGTGACCTATCCACTTTGAAATAGTCTTCTTGGAGATAGCTTTTCCTTGTGATCCTGCAGCATATGCCACTAGTAATTGTTCTGTTTTTCTGAAAACTTTAGTTTTATCTAAGTAGAATCTAAGTTATCTGTGTACGTCCAAAGAATGCAGAATTTCCTCCCCCTTGTTCTGTGGATTTGGATAAAAAGTTGGGAAATGAATAGTTTGGTTAAGGGCTACACTGGATACTACCTTAGGCATACATGTAGGCTTTGTCCTCAGAGAGACCCTGTCCGGATAAAAAATGATAAAGGGTTCCACAGCCATGAGAGCCTGTAGCTCTGATATTCGTCTTGCAGAAGTTATTGCTAGGAGCAGAGCTGTTTTCCAAGATAAAAACTTTATATCTGCAGTAGCAGCTGGCTCAAAAAGAGGTAAGGTGAGTTTTTCCAAGACATAATTGGGGTCCCATGCAGGTGTTGGTGTTCTCCTTGGAGGCCTTAAATTTTTGGCTCCTCTGAGATACTGCCTTAATAAAGGATGAGAAAAGAGTGGTGGCTCTGTATTGTAATGAGCCAAAATGGCAGAGGCATGGATTTTAATTGATGAGAAAGATAGGCCTTTGTCCAGCATCTCAGTTAAGTATTGCAAAACCTGAGGAATATATGGGACAGATGTATCAGTTCCTTGAGCTTGGTTCCAAGCACAAAATCTCTTCCATTTTCCAGCATAGGATTTTCTAGTACTAGGCCTTTTGGCTTCTAAAATGACATCCATCACAGCTTTACTGAGAGGTGTGCTTTGTATGGCTACATTATCCGCCATGCTGCCAGGTTTAGGGTCCTGAGTTGGCTGTGCAGAATCTGATTGTTTTGTTGGGACAGCAGATGAGGTATTTGAGGTAAGGTCCAGGCTGGGCATTGAGACAAGTTCCTTAAGATTGGATACCAGTACTGGCGTGGCCAGTCTGGGGCAATCAGAATCATTTTTGGTTTCTCCTGTCGGACCTTTAGGAGTACTTTGGGGAGGAGAGGCAGTGGAGGAAAGGCATATACTGATAGGTTTGTCCAGCTGAAAGATAAGGCGTCCACTTTCCATGCTTGTCTGTGATAAGTCCTTGTGCAGAATCTTTTTAGTTGATTGTTGTGAGGGGAGGCAAATAGATCTATGTCCGGGCATCCCCATTTCTTTGTTATCATGCTGAAGACTTGTGGATCCAGGTGCCACTCATGGGGATCCATGAGGTTTCTGCTTAGTTCATCTGACAGAGTATTTTCCTTTCCTGGCAGGAATTGTGCCTGCAGATGAACTTGGTAAGTCAATGCTGTGTCCCATAAAGCCATGGCTAATCTGCAAAGGGGGTAAGAGTGAGTGCCCCCCTGCTTGATTATGTACCACATGACCATGGTGTTGTCTGTCTTTATCAGAAGTTGTCCCAGATGAATTAGGTCCTTGAAGGCTATCAGGGCATTTTGAACAGCTAGCATCTCCTTTTGATTGATATGTAGATGCATTTGGTTTGCGGACCAGATGGCCTGAATACCTCTTCCTGCCATGTGGGTGCCCCAGGCATAATCTGATGCATCCGTCGTAAGGTTCTGCCTGGCTGGGGGTATTGAGAATGGCTGTCCCTTGTTTTGGTGACAAGCCTTTGCCCACCATCGAAACTCCTGTTGCAGGCAGGGAATGAGAGAAATCATTGTTTCCACGCTGTGGCAATGTTGTGTCCAGACACTTTTTAGTTACCATTGAAGTTTCCTCATATGCAGTCTTGCATATGGAATTAGTAGGATGCAGGATGCCATGAAGCCCAAAGCCTGCAGAATTTTTCTTACAGATAACTGGGCCTTTGTTGCCATTTCCTTGAAATAGGTAGCCAGTTGCCTTTGTTTGTCTGGCGTGAGATAAGCCATCTGGGCAGTTGTATTTAAGCTTGCACCCAGGAATATTATCTCTTGTGAGGGTACTAGTTTTGATTTCTTTTCGTTGACTGTGTACCCTAGGCATGTTAAAAGTTTCTTCACAAATGCCAGATGCTGTAGTAGAATGTCCATGTTCTCTGCTTGAATGAGGCAGTCGTCCAAGTAAGGATATATTTGTATTCCTCTTTGTCTGCAGAAAGCAATTACTGGTGCCAGGCACTTTGTGAAGACCATGAGCGCAGCAGATAAGCCAATGGGCAGTGCAGAGAATTGGTAATGCTTTGAGCCAGCCTTGAATCTGAGGTATCTTCTGCATGATTGTCTGATTGGGACATGCAGGTATGCCTCTTTTAGGTCTAAAGTCACGAGCCAAGCCTTGCTGCCCAGCATGGGCAAAAGCTGCTGCAAGGTCAACATCTTGAATTTGGGTATATCCAGGTAAGTGTTTAGAATAGATAGATCCAGAATTGGTCTCCATGCTTTGTCCTTTCTGGGTACCAAGAACAGTCTTGAGTAAAATCCTTGTCCCTACTCTTGCTGTGGCACTTGTTGAATAGCCCCCATGTGCATGAGAGATGCATCTTGTTTTTGAGCCTCTGCCCATTGATTTTTTTGGCAGGTCTGGCCAACCGTTTGTCCTTGGCAGGGTAAGGAAGTAAAACTTGTAGCTTTGTGACACTATGTCTAGGACCCATTTGTCCTGGGTAGTAATGTGCCAATTTTGAGAAAAAAGTGCTAGTTTTCCCCCTAAGAGGGCTGCCAGAAGATAAGTGCTTGGTACAGGCAGGGGGAAGTCATTGGGACTGTTTCCTGTATGGTTGTGATTTGTCCTCTCCGCTTTTGGAGGTAGAAGCACCCCATTGCTTAGACCTGTACGTACCTTGTGGCTGGGATCTGTCTCTAGGGCGTCTGGATCTGCCCCTTTGAGGTCTGTCTGACACTGGAAAGGACCAATTCTTTGTAGGCCAGTGTCTGCTAAACCTAGGAGGCTGTACCTGTAAGAATTCCTTGACCGCTTGCATAGATTTAGCTTTGTCCTCCATTTTCTTTAACACCTCTTCTGCCTTAACACCAAACAGGGTATCATGCTGCAATGGAGCATCTAATAATTTTGCTTTGACATGATCAGGCAGATTTTGTTCCTTTAACCAAGCATGCCTCCTAATGACAGAACCCGTAACAGCGGCCCTGCAGGAGGCCTCTAGAGAATCAAAACCACATTGCAAAGTATGCTTTCCAACTTTTTCAGCTGCATGCAATAAATCCTGCATTTCTTTGTTTTCTGCACATTCAGAATTTATCAACATTTTCTGTTTAAGCAGTGTCATGATATATTGCTGATATTTGAGCATATGAAACTGGCAATTTAAGGCCCTTATAGCCAAGGTAGCAGATGTGTAAGTCTTTTTTCCCCATCTGTCTAGTGTCCTAGAATCTGTCAGAGGGGGTAGGGTTTTTTGCAGTGGAAGCCTTGACCCCCTTGGGACCCTGAGAAATAGTTTCTGGGTCTTCAGCAGGGTTTTTGAAAATGAATTTGTGAGAGTCAGGAACCCTGTAGTATCTGTTCGGCTTAACAGGAGCTGGAGGTAAGGAGTCAGGGGTCAGACTAGACTCTGAAAACACATCATCTACAATGTCTAACACAGGCGGAATAGATAGAGGCCTGTGTTGAGGTAGTAAAAGGAAGTCTCTGAGCCTTTTCTTAGATTCTGAAAAATCTTGGCTCTCCCAGTGGAAATGCTCCCTCATGGTATGCAAGGTTTCCCCAAAAGAGTAGTCCTCAGGAGGGGAAGCTGAAGGAAAAGATTCTTCAGCATCAGAATCCTCATAGGGAGGTAGAGAATATTCCTGATCAAAAGAGGAATCAGAAGAAATGGAAACCTGATCTGAAGATTCACAGTCTGTCTCTTGCCTAGGCCTCTTATCAGGAGGGGGATGGGAACCCCTGATCAAGCTAATTAAGTCTTCGGCCATTTTGAGCATCTGTTTTTTGGGCATGGAGGCTTGTCCATGAGGCTGAAGTCGTTTTAATGTATAATTGTTTAGGTCTGAATACACCCTCAGAAGCCGATGCCTGCTCAGCGGCTCCGGACCCATCTGAGGGAATAGTCTCCG
This sequence comes from Protopterus annectens, assembly GCF_019279795.1. Taxonomy (NCBI): domain Eukaryota; kingdom Metazoa; phylum Chordata; order Ceratodontiformes; family Protopteridae; genus Protopterus; species Protopterus annectens. The sequence continues at coordinate 714,418,025 of NC_056730.1, read as the reverse complement.
AGGCTCCAATACTTTGAGCTTCTAGCGGCCTTGTCGACTCCATGTGGGTGTCGGTAGCAGCCTGCAACTCTAAAGTAGCGGGCGTCAGGGGCTGCGAAAGCGCCTCACTGAGAACCGGCAAACTGGCGACTAGCTTAGGAGAAGCCTCGTCGTTGGTTTTGGACCTCAGTAGCCTGTCTTTTTCTTTTTCTTTGCATTTTTTGTGAACTCCGGTTGTCAGATGGCTATTCAACGACATTGTATAATTAAATCTTCGGCCAAAATAGCTTAATGCAAAATCGTACCGACGCTTAATAGTGCATTGGTTAAATCTAGCACAAAACCGACAACTAGCTACGTCGTGGTCAGGGCCTAGGCAAGGAATACAGTAAGAATGAAAGTCCTTATGAGGTATTTGCTTCCCACAAGAAATACAATTATTAACTTTTTCTGACATCGGACTGGAGCAAGAAAAAAGTTTCCCTAATGGGGTACTTAGCTTTTAATGAAGACTTCAGATCTGAAATTCGAACACGAAAATCTCAGGAGACGGCTGACAGGCACTTGCGAACTGCTTCTGCTTCGGGCACTGCGCGGCTAGAAAGACTGAAGAAAATGGCATTGGCTGCATCTTTTATATCCCTGACGACCTGATGTCAGGGAAGGGGCGACAGCAACCGACGCAGGACTCAAGACTTTGAAATTCAGGCCGACTGATGGCAACCTGCCAGCAGGATAACCCAAATGTAATGACTGCAACAGTGAAACACGAAGAACATCTGCTGCTTAAGAGTTTCAATTTCTCCCTGTAATTCTGCACACACTGTCTGATATTTCTCAGTAACCTGTTCTGCTGACTCTAAAGCTCCTATGCACTTCTGAAAAAGTGTTTGTATATTTTGTCTAAACTTCCTGAACTCATTTTGTCTGTCTTTTGGAAGTTTATTAAATTATTTTGTCAATTTACAATGGAACTTGTCCCTGTCCTTATCTGTTTTGTGCTGTACTGTGATTTCATTCCACTTTTGTACATATTTTTTAAAGGGTAAAACAAGATCTATAGGAGATTCTGTTAATAACTGATTTGACTGCTGTTTTAACTGAAATTAATGTTTCACGTGTGGTGACAGGACATAACTGTTTAACATCTGGATATAATGTAGGTGCATCACTCTTATCTGGTTCTTTATCATCAGAATATTTTTTCTCTATGGTTTAACTTTTCAACAACAGTCTGAACTGAACTTTTACGACATTGTACACAGAAAGTAGTATCACATGACTTGCACAATAAACATTTACTGTCATACCACACATTCTTTTGTTTGAGATACCAGTCAAACTTTGTAAAGCATTTGCATAATGCCTGAATATCAACTTGCTCTAATAAGGTTTTACATTTGCCAATATGCTGTTTATACCAACATTGCATTCTGTTCCCAGATTGTATCTGGTTGTTCTGATATATTAAAACTCTGTTTACATTTATCATGACCCCTAATGGCATCCACACTGTATGTGACAGAAAAAAGTCTTACCACACAGCAAAAAGCAGGTGATCAGGCTGACTTCTGCAGATGGCTGGAAATTCCCCTGTAATCACTCGAAAAGCTGGCAAAACAAAACTGGCAGTTGGAGATTTGAACCTTTGGAATTCACCGACCTGGAGAATTTATTGCATTGTGACCTTAATGCATGGCAGTCTCACTCTGCATTCAAATGTCTGAAAACTGTACTGCTGCTAGCCATATAAGACTAGAGTGCTCTGGTTCAGGACTCACTCGTAAATTTTAGTTACTGCGCCTTTACTGGAGTGACCCTATACAAGGCACCACTCCCCCTGTGTTCGAATACAAGTTAGGCTCGTCACTGATAAAATTAAAAAAATACTTTTTCAGTACTGTACTTTACTGACGTCAACTTGTGCACAGTTACTAACAAAACAACTTATCTGTAACAGACAACATGTACTACACATTACAGCTTTTACTGTACAAGGTTTGGTTTTCGATACAGATGCAAATGACAATTCTCCATTTACCTCGGAACTATGTTCCTACAAAATACAAGAACTAACACCATTTAGTCTTACAGTCCTTTTATAGCACTTTTTTGTACCATTTGGATCATGTCTATGAAAGCAGCCTTTTGAAGTATTTGCTTGATGTCATGCAGTCTGCTGATAACCTGATTTTTGTTCTGTGTTTCAAGGCGAAATATGCGGCAACCTTCAAGACTTAGAGAGTCATCCTTGTCTCTGGTCGTCCTTGCAGCTGTACTAGTCAGGAATTCATCAATATCTGCAGTTCTCCTTGCAGCTGTACTAGTCACGGAACAATTATTACACAGTATGGATGCCAAACATAAAACTATTTTTTTTCCCTGCTTTTTCTACTTATTTTCATCTAAGAAAGTTTTAACCTTTTAATGTATCTAACACAGTTCTATATATAATGCAGACTTTATTTTTAACCTTTTAATGCATCTGACACAGTTATAATACAAACTTTATTTTCTTTTTATTTCAGGAGTCAATGCATTAATGAATTAACTAAAGTATTTCAATATGATAAGAAAGATGCTAAGTAATCACTGAACTCAAACTTTGAAAAATTTAAAACTTCTAATACAAGTAATTATCTATTTTTTTTTTATTTGATTGTTTACAACTGGAAGTAGCGATGTAAGTGTACTGTCAATTCTACAGCAATAGGTTTACTTTACAGTATTAATGTAAAATTAATCAAATTTGAGTTTGGAATGAATGTATTAACTATATTACAAAGTTTACAAGTGGCATGGAAATTGATGCATTTTACAAAATGAATATTATTAAGAGGGGAAATTAGGGCATTCAGATGTAATTTCAAAATGTAATCATCCACTAAGATGGATGAATAGCTTTCTGGAAAGTCTTAACAGGAGCAAGAACATGACGTGTTCTGCTGGCCTTGGTAGGGGAGCATAGAGTGTAATTGTATGATGGTGGCAAAAGAAAGTTATGTTAGTGAAGAGGTGAATGAACAGTAGTTGATACCACTTGTGTTAAATTTACTTTAACAGTCAAGTTCAAAAAGGGAAGATGACAAAGAAACTGAAAATTTATCCTGATGAGGAATGGTCTTCCAAATACATAGATAAAACAAATCAAATGCAACCTGGGTTGTTTGACAGCAGTAGAAACATGATGGCTTAAATAAGATGAATGTAACAAATGACCAAGGACAGAAGGATATTGGATTGATACCAATATGCTAATGTTACATAGTCTGTGTTCTCTAAAGAGGTCACTAAGAGTAACTGTTAGTTTGAGGGACAGACTACATCCATTTTGGAGTAAGATGATGCATGGGATTTCAAATTACTTAACATAATTCAATGAAAAGGAGCAATAAGGGATATGAAATAATGTCAGAAGGCCGTATACCTACAATGTTTGCCTGTATGTTTACAGAGGGCTTTAAGAATATTACTTAGAAGCACTGGATATGTAAGCATCACAACATGGTGAATTTTGCTGATAAGAGAAGAGAAAAAAATAAATTATCTTAGAGTATATTTATAAAGAATACGGACAGAACAGAACAACAGATAATTGTGAATGTGTGAGTAGGTAAAAATGGTGATATAATTTCTTTTGATAAGATGCATCCATTTGTTTGTGAGTAAAATGACATGGTGATAAGATAAGATATGCAACAAATAAGAACTTATGTACTCACCATAACGTTCCATGTTTGTTGTCCATCTTGCCTTCATTCTATGCTGGTTGGGTTCGGAACTGAGCATCGGTTCCGTCTCAGCCTAATTCAAAAGCTCGACAGCTTCCACTAGCTCGAGGCTATGCCCTATCCCATGATGCTCCGGGAAGATTACCCAGATCTTGTTTGCAAGAGAAAGCATAAATATCACATGACAGTAACAACCTGCCTAAATAAGACCCAGAAGGGAAACAGAGACTCCACAATCTAATTATAAATATAATAATCCACCTGATCCTCCAGGAGCAAAGGAGGGGGAAGGAGGGTGGGACGCAAGAATGAAGGCGAGTACATAACTTCTTAATGTTGTGTTGTCCTTTCCCGCCTTCATTCTATGCTGGTTGGGACAGCATCCTTAGCACTTTCTTTCATGGGTGGCCTGAGGGAATAAACTCTTCGGAAAAGTGGACCCAAAGGAAGCCCTGTTCCAGGAGACCATGTCCACTTTGTAATGAGTGATAAAGGTATGAGGCCTTACCCATGTGGCTGCTGCACAAATCGAATCCAAAGGGAGTCTGGCCTGGAAGGCAGAGGATGTAGCCATTGCTCTTGTGGAATGGCCCTTCATTTTGCCTGGTAATTGTCTGTTTTGGGAGCTGTATGTGAATGAAATACAATCTGGGGCCATTTTGAGAGTGTTACTTTACAGAGTGGCAATCTTTTCCTTTTTTTTTCTGAAAAGGACACAAATAATTGGTCCAGTTTTCTGAAATCTTTAGTTCTATGCATGTATAAGTGCAACTGCCTATGTACATCCAACTGGTTTAATCTATATTCTGCCTGTTGCCATAGTTCGGAAAGAACACTGGCAGTTCAATAGATTGGTTTAGAGTGGTCTCTGAGCACACTTTTGGAAGAAAGGAAGGATTACTATGTAAGGAGACTCTGTCTTTGTGAAATATTATGCAGGGAGGACATACAGATAGAGCTTGGAGTTCAGACACCCGTCTAGCAGAGGTAATGGCCACCAAGAAAAGTGTGTTCCATGACAAAAATATTATGTCACATGATGATGCAGGTTCAAAAGGGGACAAAATTAAGGAGGAGAGAACAAAGTTTAGATCCCATGATGCTGGAGGTTCTCTGACTGAAGGTCTCAGCAAGAAAGACCCTTTTAGAAAGGCCTTACAGAGTTTGTGGGACATGATTTTTAGGCCCATTTCCTCAATATGACAGTTAGAAATAGCAGCTGGCTGGACTCTAATTGTAGCTGCTGCCGCACCCTCATTAAAATGTTCAGCAAGAAATTTTAGCACTGCTGTATTGGGAGCTGTAAAGGGATCTATATTGTTTTTGCAGGCCCAGTGTGAAAATCTTTTCCAATTGTTAGAGCAAAGTTTCCTGGTAGAGGGCTCATGAGAAGAAATCAATGTATGTCTAACTGCCGGGGAGATGTCATGGAGCCTGGCTATCTGTGAAACTGGAGCAGCCATGCTGTCAAGTTTAGGGTCTGGACCAATGGATGGAACTTCCCCCGACAAGTGAGTCAAAAGGTCTGTAACTGGGTCCAGGATCCATGGTTCCTCCAGGAGATGGGCCTTGAAAAAGGGGAACCAAATCTGTCGAGACCAGTATGGTGCAATGAGAATTAAGGTGCTTCTCAATGTGTTGGCTTTCTGAAGGACCAAGGGAAAGGGAGAGAAGGCATAAGTTAGTCCCAGGGCCCAATTGTGTACGAGCACATCCATCGATGACTTCCCCGGGGGGGGGGGGGTAGGGCAAAGTAGCTGCTGCACTTGGCATTCATGGACGGACAAAAAGGTCACAGCAGGGCTGGCCTCATTTGTGGAAAATCTCCTCTGCAACCTCTTGTTTCAGGGACCACTCGTGAGGCATCAGAATAGCTCTGCTGAGTTTGCCCGCTATTACGTTGGATTTCCCTGGGATGTGTGTTGCAGTCAGAAAATGTTGAGAAGAGACAGTCCACTGCCATACCCACTGTGCCTCCCAACATAGTGGGTAAGATATGGTTCCTCCTTGTTTGTTTATGTATCACACCACTGATATGTTGTCTGTCTGAATTGCAATACTTCCTATCAGCAGACAGTCCTGGAATGCTTGCAACGTGTAGAGCACCGCTCTCCTCTCTAGGACATTGATATGCAAGTGGTTCTTGTGTTCCTGCCAGATGCCTTGGACAGCCTTTCCCAGATAATGCCCCCCCCCACACCCTATCTGAGTAGCGTCCGTGGTCAGTGTGGCTGTTGGTTATGGAAAAATGAATGGACGTCCCGTGGTCAACTGAGTCATTTGAAGCCACCACCATAGGTCCTTTTTGCATGACTCTGTGATAATGATCTTGTGTGACAGTGGTAGATCTTGTATGGACCACTGGGAGAAAAGTAGTCATTGAAGGACTCTTATGTGTAAACATACTAGAGGTACTAAAATGATAGCAGCTGCCATGGTGCCCAGAACCTGTAAGACAATCTTTGCTTGAACTTTTCTTTTGGATATTAAGTTCTTGATTTGACGGTGTAGGGACTGAATCCTTTCGGGGGTAAGTTTTGCCAACATTTCCTTTGAGTCTAATTCTGTGCCTAAAAATATAAGATGCTGTGAAGGCAACAAGGCACATTTTTTGAAATTTATTGTAATGACTAGCTTGGTGCAGAGATGGATGGTTTTGTCCCTTGCTTGCACTAGTAGATGCTTGGTGGTGGCAGTTAGGAGCCAGTCATCTAGGTATGAAAACATACAGAATCCCAGTCACCTCAAGTGAGCCGTGACTACTGCCATGCATTTTGTGAACACTCTGGGGGAGCTGTAGTGAGACCATAAGGCAGAGATCGAAACTGGTAATGACTGACTTTCAGACAAAAGCTTAAGTGTCTCCTGGATCGCCTGTCCATTTTTATGTGGTAGTACGCATCCTGGAGATCTATCGAGCACATCCAATTGTCTTTCCCCAGAAAGGGGAGGACTGACTGCAGTGTCACCATCCTGAACTTTGGTTTCTTGACGGACTTGTTTAATCTGCTGAGATCCAAAATGGGTCACCAGTCTTTGTCTTTTTTGGAACTAAAAAGAACCTTGAGTAAGTCCAGGATCTTACTTGGTCTACGGGGACATTTTGGATGACTTTTTTTCTAGCAACTTCTGTACCTCTAATGTTGCTTGGTCCCAATGACTGGATGGAATATCTGGGATGGATTGTTTCTCCAAGGGGGAGTGGAAAAGGGTATGTAATAATCTCTGGATATGATCATTTTTACCCATTTGTCTTGTGTGATGTTTAGCCAGGTGTTTAGGTACAATGATAAGCATCCCCCAACTGCCTCCAGAGACGGACAGATGGGTCTTCACTCAGGAGTACTGAAAGGGCTTTCCAGGGAAAGAATCCCTGTCATCCTGGTTCTGCGGACCCCCTCTGTCACGAGGTCGGCATCTTCCATTGTTACTCCCCCCTGCCTCTGGGGTAAGAGTCACCACGTGCACTGGGAAATACTCTTTGGGATTTGCGGAACAACATTTTTCCTCCTCTCTGACCTTTGGGATAAGGTCTAGCAAGGGTGGAAAAATGGACCCCTGTGGCAGACAGAGTTTTTCCTCCCATTCACACCTGGTCAAGGGTCTCTAACTTTGGGCCTGAACAATGATGAGCCATCAAAAGGGGCATTAATGAAGGAAGACTTGAAGGGTTCAACAAAGTTACATAAATGCATCCAGGAATGTCTCCTTAAGGAGATTCCTGTAGCTGCTGCCCTACTCGCTTCATCGGCTGCATATGAAATTAGCTGCACAGAGGAGTTAACCACTGAGTTTAGGGTGGAGAGCAGAGAAGAAACTTTATCTGAAAGCCTAGCAGCTACAGTACCCTTCAGGGTATCTCCTAGCTCCTTCAGAAGATCCCTTTGAAGTCTCATAAAATGGGTCAAGTAATTCAGCGATCAAAGCATAAATGCCGCTGAAGAAAAGGTACCCTTTCCATATCTGTCCATCATCCGAGAGTCTTTCTTTGGTGGATGAACAGACCAGGAAGTTTCTGACAATTCCTTCTTGGTGGCCGCTGCCCCCACCATAGCATCTACTGGGATACCTCTGATTAAAAATTCTTTGTCTGAGGGTGCTGTTATGAATTTGTTAGGCCTCCTCGGAACAGGCTCCACTGTATCTGGAGAGCCCCACGCCTTATGAGCAATCACATTCATTAATTGGTCAAAAGGTGGAGACACCCAAGAGGTGGTACGGCGAGACCCAAAAGCTTCCAGGTATACTGACTCATCCTCAGAAGGACTGGTGGGCTTCCAGCCACCCCGCTGTTTCAGAATCTCCAGGATGTCTGCAAAGGAGACATCTTCAGAGGGGGACCATGGAGACCCTTCAGAATCATCCAGGTCAGTGTCTGAGGTAATAGACTCATCCGGGGAGTCTATGTGCTTCCTCTTACACAATCTCTTCTGAGGAACTTCCACAGCGGGGTACTCTGGGGAAGTTTAGGAAGGAATAGCCTCACCCACAGGGGCTTACTGGAGCTCAGGGTCTCTGTGCTTCGGGGGGAGCGAGGGTGCTGAGACCGACAAAGGCACTTTTGGGGGAAGAGTACTCGAACCCAAGAGTGGAGCCATCGGAGGTGACAGCACTCTCTCCATCAGCTCAAAAGCCCCCTCACCCCACTCCAAGGAGGTCCCCAGCTCCGAAGATCTGAAAGACTGGCCCCAAAGCAGAGTGGTTGGCTCCAAAGCTGATGTAGGAGTGGAGTTCACCCATGCTGAAGCCCCTTGAGGTAGAAATGGTTTGGACAGCTGTCTGATCTGACTCCCCTCCATGGACCCGATGGGAGAGCATCGGCTTCTAGACTCCCCAGATCCCGATGGAACCAAGGTAGTCAGAGCAGATGTCGGAACAGATGATCCTGTTGGAGGTCTCGGTTTCAACGTCTCCACTACTATTGGGCCTGAGCCCTCTGGATCTGAAGCCACTGACCAGGTCAGAGGAGGAATTGAAGAAGGGGATGGTGCCTTAGTCAGCTCCATTTCCTTATGGGTTGGAGTCGACAGGATTTTTGCCAGTGCTGGTGTACAAAGTAGTCTCATCACCCACTCCATGTCATCATTGGACAGGCTCCTGGAGGAACAGGAGGGAGCGGAGATCTCAGAGTCAGAGTAATCGGTTCCAAAACTGGGGACCGACTCCTGACTTGAAACTCTATTGGTTCCGTAACTATAGATGGAGCTGAAGAGGTAGTCTTTTTGGAGCTAAGAGCCTTTGGTTACAAGACTGGTGATTTTGTTGCAAATTTTTTAGAGGGTTCCGAAGCCATTCCAAGGCTAGAGTTCTTTTTCCTGACTTTCAGGAAGAAGAAGGAGATAATGAAGAAGGTTTGGAGCTCTGAGACCCTTCCAAAGCCTCTGAAAAGGGAACCTTCAGCAATCCTCTCACAATCAGTTTGTTCTTGCGTTCAATGGCAAAAGGCACAAGATTCTTGCAAATGGAAGGCACCCAGACAATAAACACAACTGGTGTGCCCATCTATGAGAGACATTTTTTGGCTGCATTTGTCACATTTTTTGAACCCAGACTGTTTGGGCTTTTTCTGATCCTTAGACATGTCTGTAGCCACAAGAAAAAACAGAACCAATCCGAAAAAAACTTTTGAACTTTGTTACCTCACAAAGTATAACTGAAACAAGCAATCTCCTACACTAGGCAATCCAACAAAGAATATATATATATATATATATATATATATATATATATATATATATATATATATATAAATAAACTACAGCTTCAAACAAGAAGCTACCGATTTAAACTTACACAAAGTCAAAAAACACACTACACTAACCAGACTAAAGAAAAAACTTTTTTTTTTTTAACTGAAACAACGCACAACCAACATGCAGGAGGGAAAACTGACAACAAACAGATCCTCCTCACGACAAGAAAGGAAACACAAGGGGAATGTAGGGAAGCAGCCCTCTAAGTTAAACAGGCTGCTAGGAGCCCTCTAACTTAAACAAGCTCCTTAAGGGGAGGGAACGCTCTCTAACTGAAATGAGCTTGGCAGGGGATATGGAACTACAACAATACAAACAGAAGGCCTAACAAGAAAAGGACGATGGCCAACAGCACAAAGGGATAGAGAAAACACAGAACAAAGTCCCTAAGACACAAGTTAATGCCTAATGAAGTTTATCTATGAAAAAGTTTAATGTTAAGGACATAAAAAACAAAAATATGAAAACTTAGCCAAGAGCCAGCCAGAAGTCTCCCGATCTGCTTGAGCGGCAAACAAGATCTGGGTAATGTTCCCGGAGCATCATGGGATAGGGCATAGCCTTGAGCCACTGGAAGCTCTCAAGCTTTTGAATTAGGCCGAGTTGGAACAGATGCTCAGTTCTGAACTCAACCAGCATAGAATGAAGGGGAGATACGACAACACAACATTTATAGTTAAAGACATAAGTTTATGAGACTATGTTCTTCTTATCAAACATGCTTTATTAAAGATATATATACAACACTGCAATACCCAAACAGGAGAAATATGGAGTTACAATGAAGTGCTGTGATGATTATTGAAAAATTTGTTTACATGAAAAACTGAAAAGAAATGGAATTAATATTACATGTGGTTTATACATACTGAGTTGTTCATATGTAGGTACTGTGATGTTACAATGTCAGTAAAGAAGATTTAAAAAAAATGATGTATTGCAATAAACATTACTGAGCCTGGGCCAATAGCAGAATCCACTTATTACATGAAATGTCAGTTTTTTGTTTTCTTTTCTTTTTTCTCTGAGATGTGCAAACACTAGGTATAAATACTCCTGGGACTGTGCATAGTCTAAATGGCAGAGGTGCAAACTAGAAGTGATGACTAAGCTTCCTGGAATCTCAAAAACTATGAAACGTTTCTGGTATTTGCAGGTACATATCCTACATCTCTAGCATTGTCAGGTAAAAGGCTTTCTGTATAAATGAAAGAAAGGCTTTTAATGTTGCTCTTCTGAATGTCTCTATCAGGACAAATATTTATTTTACTTATTTATCCTTTGTTGATTCAGTTAGTCCCACTAGGCTGTGTCCTCTCTCTTCAATGAAGAATTCAGGTGATATTTCTATTTCTATGTGAAATCTGGCCAGGACATCAGGCAAATTCCTTTACAATTTTTGATGGCTGCCACTGAATATTTTAAACCCACTTGAGCTACCATCAACACAACCAAATGGATCTCAGTTAAGCATTTCATCCAAAGGATATCACACTTAGGAGTGCAGCCCCCCCCCCCCCACCTCATGCTGCTCTGCAGTTTCAGCAATCCAATCACCTAGAGAGAGTCTAGACACCACTAAATATCTTTAGTTCTGAACAAATCTATCACTGCTCTTACATAATAATAAGTTATGTACTCACCATAACGTTCCATCTGAGTAGGAAACTTCATTTGTCTGCAACCTTTGGGTATCGGATCCGATCTTGGATCCGAGCCAGCAACTTGTTTCACAGCTATCAGATCTGAGCTCCTAGCTCCTCCCCTTACCCATAATCCCTTGCCAACCCTGACTGACCTCAGATCAAGTTTGCCCTCATATAAGCAGCTAAAAAGGTTATGTCCCGTAGGGGACTAGAAGAAGGACATCCAGGGACTAAAACTTCTGAAGGTCAGGGGGAAGGAGGGGGGGATGTTTGCAGACAAATGAAGTTTCCTACTCAGATGGAATGTTATGGTGAGTACATAACTTCTTAATCTGAAGTAGGTACTTCATTTGTCAGCAACCTTTGGGACAGAGTCCCCAGCTACCTGGATCTTGGGCAGTCATCATGGAAGGATATTCCTGAGCACTGCGGAGCCAAAAGATGCTCTCCCTCTGGAGATAACTTCCAGCTTATAATGGTTGATAAAGGTATGAGATAAGGCCCAAGTGGCTGTGAAGCAAATATCATCTAAAGACACTCTAGACCTAAAGGCAGCGGAGGTAGATATAGAGCGAGTAGTGTGTGCACGAACTCCCTGAGGTGCGGGCCTCCCAAAACTTTCATAGGCCGATAGAATACACTGTGAGATCCATCATGATAAAGTGACTTAGAGACAGGTTTACCTAAGTTAAATTTGGCAAAGGAGATGAACAACTGGTCGGATTGTCTATGACCAGCAGTCCTGTGAATGTAAAAGCGCAGTTGTCTATGCACATCTAATGAATGCAGTTTGTATTCTCCTTTGTTCTGATACTTAGGAAAGAAGACTGGCAGGTTAATGGATTGATTGATATTGGCCTCTGAAGCCACCTTGGGAAGAAACGAGGGGTTGGTCCTGAGGTACACTCTATCCTGGTGAAAAGCCAAGTACGGGGGTTTTACACAAAGGGCCTGAAGCTCAGAAACTCTTTTCGCTGAAGTAATAGCGACAAGGAACGCCATTTTCCAAGATAGGTACTTAAGATCAACCGAAGCAGCAGGTTCAAAAGGGGGAGCTGTCAATGCCTGTAGGACTAGGGATAAATCCCAAGGGGGTATAACTTCCTTGACAGGAGGTCTGAGCAGGAAGGTACCCTTTAGAAAGGTTTTACACAATTTAGCCGTAATCAAGGGACCTGACTCATGTCCCACATGGTAATGAGAGATAGCTGCCAGTTGAACCTTGACCGTAGCCCCCTGATGAAACAGACCTGTAAGGAAATCCAACACAGTCGGTAACGGCGCTGTGAAGGGATATAAGTTATGATTCTCCGCCCAGATGGAGAAACACTTCCACTTACTGCGATAGACCTTCCTAGTAGAAGGTTTATGTGCTGCTACAAGGATGGCTTTAACTGGGGAAGAGATTCCTGGGGTCCTGATTAGGAGTGGAACTGGAGCAGCCAAGCTGTCAACTTGAGGTTGTCCACATTCGGGATCGGGAGATTCAGGGGAAGAGATATTAGATCCGGTAGGGGATCCAGAATCCAAGGAGGATTTACCAGGTGAGACCACAGGTAAGGGAACCACGCTTGACGAGGCCAGAATGGGGCAATGAGGATCATTCTGCTCCCCAACCGACTGGCTTTCTGTATGAGTTTCAGCATCACAGGTAGAGGTGGGTAAGCATAAAGTAGACCGGGAGGCCAAGCATGCACCAGAGCGTCTCTCGGGGATTCCCCGAAGGGGGGAATTAGAGCAAAGTAACTGTTGCATTTCGTATTTGAGGGAGAAGCAAAGAGATCGCAACAGGGTTGCCCCCATTCGGCAAAAATCCGCTTCGCTACCTGGGGATTGAGAGACCAATCGTAAGGGGAAAGGATGGTGCGGCTGAGCCTGTCCGCCAGAATGTTGGTCTGTCCCGGAATGTGCGTCGCAATAAGAAAGTGGTTGGTGGAGGTCGCCCATTCCCACACTCTCATGGCCTCTTGACAGAGAGGATAGGACCTGGTTCCCCCCCTGTTTGTTGATGTACCAGACAACTGACATGTTGTCTGTCTGGATCACAATAGTTCCTACAGGAAGAAGGTTCTGAAGTGCTTGCAATGCTAATAGCACCGCCCTCATCTCCAGGACATTGATATGCAAAGAGGTCTCTGTGTCGTTCCATGTGCCTTAGACCGTCCTGCCTGAGCAATGCCCCCCCCACCCGAGGCGAGAGGTGTCCGTGGTCACCGTGGCGAGGGGAGGAGGCGTGGAGAAGGGACGTCCCGTATGGAGGTCCGGAGGTTGGAGCCACCATAAGAGAGCCCTCCTGCAAGCCCTGCTGAGGGGAATAGGATGGCTTAGGGGGTAATGTAGAAAGGACCACTGTACTTGAAGGGTCCATTGTAGGACCCTCATATTTAGACGAGCCAATTGCAAAAGAGTGATTGCTGCTGCCATGGAGCCTAGAGCCCTCAGGACCAACTCCGCCGATGGGGCTTCTAATTGGAGGATTGCCCGCACATGAAGCCTCAGGTTTTGTAGTCGTTCCACAGTCAAGAACGGTAGAAGGTTTCTTGTATCCAACTTGGCCCCTATAAACTCTATCACCTGAGTCGGAGCAAGAGAAGATTTGTCCCTGTTGATGCCCAGCTGGGGAGC
>NC_056730.1:714084819-714103791 GCF_019279795.1 Protopterus annectens | reverse complement strand
AATGAACAAAAATCTACAGCACAGATGGAATGTTATGGTAAGACATAACTTCTTTATCTGATGTTGTAAATCTTTGTTCATTAATTACTATTAGGATGGAGTCCCCAGCAACTTGAGTCCTGGGTGGCCCTAAGGAAGGATATTCCAGAGCACCATAGAACCAAAAGATGCTCGTCATATGGAGGCCAAATCCAATTTGTAATGAGAGATAAAGGTATGAGGTCTTGCCCAAGTGACTGCTGTGCAGATATCATCCACAGAGGCTCTGGAATGAAATGCTATAGAAGTAGCCATAGATCTGGTAGAATGAGCCTTTATTCTGGAAGGTAAGGATAGCTTATTCTGTTGGTAGATAAAGGTAATTACGTTTCTAAGCCAGTAGGATAAAGTTACTTTGGAAACAGGTTTACCCAATCTGGGTCCTGCAAAGGCCACAAACAATTGATCTGTTTTCCTGAAAGATTTAGTGCTGTCCAAATAACAACAAAGCTGCCGATCCACATCAAGGGTGTGCAAAAGGTACTCTCCTTTATTAGAATGCTGAGGGAAGAAAACCAGCAGGTCAATAGATTGGTTAATGGAAAATCCAGAAATTACCATGGGCAAGAAAGAAGGGTCAGTACGAAGGGACACCCTATCCATGTGGAAAATCAAGTAAGGTCTCTTGACACTCAAGGCCTGCAGCTCAGATACTCTTCTCGCTGAGGTAAGTGCTACTAGAAGTAAGGATTTCCATGACAAAAATTTTAAGTCACATGAGTCAAAGGGCTCGAAAGGAAGACCTGTGAGAGATTGAAGTACCAATGTAAAGTCCCAGGGTTCTAAGGGAGGCTTGACCGGAGGTTTAACATGTAATACTCCTTTCAAAAAAGTCTTGCATAGGCGGTGTGACATAATCGAAGAATTATCAAATCCATTATGAAAATTGGTGATGGCTGCTAAATGTACAGTGATCATCGATGCTGAGGCTCATGCATGTAAAAGAGTAGTCAGGTATTGTAGGATCTTTTGAATAGGTATAGAGAAAGGGTCTAAGTTCTGATCTTTGGCCCAAATAGAGAACCTAGTCCATTTACTAGAATAAACTTTCCTGGTGGAAGGTTTGTGTGAAGCCAGAAGAATTTCACGAACAGGAGATGGGATGTCAGGCTGCCTGGCAATCAGTGGAAGTGGAGGAACCAAGCTGTAAGCTTGAGACTGTGGAGGTTCAGATGAATCAGTCACTGAGGATGAGATAACAGGTCTTGGGAATGATCCAGGATCAATGGGCTGCGAATCGGATGAGGCCATAGAAATGGGAACCAGACATGTTATGAGTACATAAATTCTTTATGTTCTGTAGTCCTATCTCGCCTTCATTCTTACATATGGGACAGTGTCCCTAGCACCTTATTCTTGGGTGGCTCACGGAAAAATACTCCTGAGTACCGTGGAACCAAAGGCGGCTCTACCCCTAGAGGTCAGGTCCAATTTGTAATGATTAATAAAGGTATGAGGGATAGCCCAGGTTGCTGCTGCACAAATATTGTCAATTGAAACTCTGGTTTGGAAGGTTACAGGTGTAGACTGGGATTGTGTAGAATGAGCCTTAATCTTGAACGGTAAAGGCTTTCCATTGGAAGAATAAATAAAGGAAATACAGCTCAAAATCCAATTTGAAAGGGTCACTTTGGAGACTGGGAGACCTAATCTGGAGTCGGAGAATGATATGAACAATTGGTCTGACTTCCTGAGTTCCTTAATCCTGTGAAGATAGAACCGTAATTGTCTGTGAACATCCAACTGATGAAATTTGCATTCTGCTGCGTTGGAATGGTTAGGGAAAAACACCAGCAGCTCTATAGTTTGGTTCAAGTTATTATGAGAGTAAACTTTATGGATAAAAGATGGATTTGTGTGAAGAGTGACTATCTTTGTGGAAAATCAAATAAGAGGGCTTGATAGACAGTGCTTGTAATTCTGATACTCGTCTAGCAGATGTGATGGCTACTAAAAACAAAGTCTTCCAAGACAGAAACTTCAGTGGACACAAATGAGCAGGTTCAAAGGGTGGAAAAGTTATTTTGGACAGGACGAAGTTTAGATCCCAGGAAGCTACCAGTTCCTGAAAAGGAGGTCTCAGCAGAGTAGCACCTTTAAGGAAAGTTTTACACAATCTGTGTGACATCAGGTTAGACATATGTTGACCCACATGAAAATTAGTTATCGCTGCCAACTGAACCCTAATTGTGGCAGCAGCAGCAGATCCCTGGTGGAAAAGTGCAGACAAAAATTCTAAATCCACAGGAATGGATGCGGTGTAAGGGTCAACATTCTTTTCTTCAGCCCAGGAAGAAAACTTTCTCCATTTGCTAGTGCATAACCTTCCAGTGGAAGATTTATGTGAAGATGTGAGAAAGTGGGTCACAGCAGGTGAAAAAGCATGACACCTGACTAGGGATGGAAATGGAGCAGCCACACTGTCAATTTGAGGGTGTGGAGGCTGGGGTGAAGAGAGCCTGACATGTGTGTCAAGAGGTCTGGCACTGCGTCCAGAGTCCATAGATCATCTAGTAGATGTGGCCTGAGAAAGGGGAACCAAATCTGATGAGGCCAGTAAGGACTGATGAGAATCAATTTGCTTCCCAACAGCTTCGCTTTCTGAATCACCTTGGATATGACAGGAAAGGGAGGGAAGGCATAAAGGAGACCCAGAGGCCAATCCTGAAAGTACAGTTGTGTACACTTACCATAAATGTAGATGTTCAAGTGTATTCACTGTTGCAGTCATTACATTTGGGTAATCTGCTGGCAGGTTGCCCTCAGTCTTGGGTCCTGCGTCAATTGCTGTCTTCTCTTCCATGACGTCAGGTCGTCAAGGGTATAAAACATGCAGCCGATGCCATTTTCTTTACTTTTTCTTGCCCCCGATGTCAGGTGCCCCAAAAAGGTAGCAATATTATATATATTTATATATCTACATGCTTCAATATAAACTTTACCTTCATCTACAAGCAAATACACCACACAGGTTGTAGAAGATAGAGAAGTAAAGGTAAACTGTAGAATGACAGGGGGATGGCGGGAGGGTAACCTGGACTGCAACAGTGAATACACTCGAACATCTACATTTATGGTAAGTGTACGCAACTGTACTATGTTCTTTGTGTTTCACTGTTGCAGTCATTACATTTGGGTAGAATCCTAAAACTATGGTTGGGAGGCTGGAGCTAAACAGCATTAGGTGAGGCTATAAAGCCCTGCAGCACTGCAGTGGCAAAGCCTGCCCTGGACTTAGAGGAGAGAGGCAAATGGTAATGCTTTGTAAAGGTGTGAACAGAACTCCAAGTAGCAGCCTCTAGAATATTCTTGGTTGGTACTTCTCTGAGAAAGGCTGCTGAAGTAGCTGCAGCTCTGGTGGAGTGAGGCCTAATGCCCTTGGGCACAGGTTTGCCATGGTGTAAGTAGCAGAAACGGATGCAATGGCTTATCCACTTTGAAATTGTCTGCTTTGAAATAGCCTTTCCTTCTAATCCTGCAGCGCATGACACTAGTAATTGCTCAGTTTTTCTTAGAGCTTTAGTCCTGCTCAATAGAATCTTAGCGGTCTGTGTATGTCCAAGGAATGCAGAATTCTCTCCCCTTCATTCTGTGGATTTGGATAAAAGGTTGGCAGATGAATTGTTTGGTTAAGAGCCACACTGGAAACGACCTTAGGCATAAAAGTAGGATTTGTCCTCAGAGACACCCTGTCTGGGTAAAATATGATAAAAGGCTCTACAACCATGAGGGCCTGTAGCTCTGAAACTCTTCTTGCTGAAGTAATTGCTAGTAGCAGAGCTATCTTCCATGATAAGAACTTTATATAAGTGGTAGCAGCTGGTTCAAATGGAGGCAGGTTGAGCTTTTCCAACACATAATTGAGGTCCCATGCAGGTAATTGTGATCTTCTAGAAGGCCTTAAATTTTTGTCTCCTATAAGATACTGCTTTAGTAAAGGATGAGAAAAGATTGGTGGCTCTGTATTGTAATGAGCTGAAATGGCAGAGGCATGGATTTTGATTCATGAGAAAGATAGACCTTTGTCAAGTATTGTAATATCTGAGGAATATGTGGTTCTGCTGTATCAGTTCCTTATGCTTGATTCCAAGCACAGAATCTCTTCCATTTGTCAGCATAAGATTTTCTAGTACTAGGCCTTCTGGCTTCCAAAATGACATCCATTACAGCTTTACTGAGAGGTGTCGTTTGTATGATTACAGGATTAGCCATGCTGCCAGGTTCAGAGTTTGTAGTTGATTGTGCAGGATCTGATTGTTTTGCTGGGACAGTAGTTGTGGTTTTTGAGGCAAGGTCCAAGCTGGGTATTGAGACAAGTTCCTTAGGATTCGGTACCAGTATTGGCAGGGCCAGTCCGGGGCAATTAATATCATCTTTGGCTTCTCTTATCTGATTTTAGGAGGACCTTGGGTAGAAGAGGAAGAGGAGGAAAGGCGTAAACTGATAGGCTTTTCCAACTGAAGGATAGGGCATCCAATTTCCATGCTTGTCTGTGATAAGTCCTTGTGCAGAATCTTTTCAGTTGATAATTTTGAGGAGAGGTAAATAGATCTATGTCTGGGCTCCCCCATGTCTCTGTTATCATGCTGAAGACTTGTGGATTTAGTTTCCACTCGTGAGGATCCATAAGGTCTCTGCTTAAATCGTCTGCCAGAGTGTTTTGTTTTCCTGGCAGGAATTGAGCTTGAAGATGTATTTGATAGGTCAAAGCTGTGTCCCACAGTGCCATGGCTAATCTGCAAAGGGGATATGAGTGTGTGCCCCCTTGCTTGTTTATATACCACATGACTGTAGTGTTGTCCGTCTTTATCAGTAGTTGTCCTGGATGAAGTAAGTCATTGAAGGCTGTAAGGGCATTTTGAACAGCTAGCATCTCTTTCTGGTTGATATGTAGATGCATTTGATTTGGTGCCCATATGCCCTGAATGCATCTTCTTGCCATGTGCCCCCCCCCCCCCCAGGCATAATCTGATGTGTCTGTTGTTAAGGTTTGGCTGGCAGGGGGTAGAGTGAAGGGCCGTCCCATGTTTTGGTGACAGGCCTTTGCCCACCATAGAAACTCCTGTTGCAGGCAGGGAATGAGAGGAATCATTGTTTCCAGACTGTGTGAATGTTAACTCCATAAACTTTTTAGGTACCACTGAAGTTTCCTCATATGCAGTCTTGCAAATGGAATTAGTAGGATGCAGGATGCCATGAAGCTCAGAGCCTGCAGAATTTGTCTTGCAGAAGACTGGGTTTTTGTTGTCATCAGTTTGAAGTAAGTAGTCAGTTGCCTTTGTTTGTCTGGCATGAGGTAAGTCATCTGGGCAGTTGTATTCAAGCTTGCACCCAGGAATGTTATCTTTTGAGAGGGTACCAGTTGTGATTTCTTTTCGTTTATTGTGTACTCTAGGCATGTTAGAAGCCTTTTCACAAACGCCAGGTGTCGTAGAAGAGTGTCCTTGTTCTCTGCTTGAATGAGACAGTCGTCCAATAAAGGATATATTTGAATACTTTGTCTGCAAAATAAAATTCCTGGTGCTAGGCACTTTGTAAAGACCCTGGGCACAGCAGATAAGCCAAAGGGCAGTGCAGAGAATTGGTAATGCCTTAAGCCAGCCTTGAATCTGAGGTATCTTCTGCATGACTGTCTTATTGGGACAAGCAGGTATGCCTCTTTTATGTCTAAAGTCACCAGCCAAACATTCTTGCCCAGCATGGGCAGAAGCTGCTGCAAAGTGAGAATTTTGAATTTTGGAATGTCCAGGTATGTGTTCAAAATCGATAAATCCAGTATTGGCCACCAGGCCTTGTCCTTTCTGAGTACCAAGAACAGCCTTGAGTAAAAACCTTGTCCTTTTTCCTGTTCTGGTACTGTCTGAATGGCCCCCATATCCATGAGGGACGCAACCTGTTTCTGTGCCTCTGCCCATTGAATTTTTGGCAGATCTGGCCCACCATTTGTCATTGGCAGAGTGTGGAAATGGAATCTGTATCCCTGTGATACGATGTTTAGTACCCACTTGTCCTGGGTTATTAACTGCCAATTCTGAGCAAAACGTGCTAATTTCCCCCCTATGGGCGCTGCCAAAAGATAAGTGCTTGGTGTAGGCAGAGGGAAGTCATTAGGATTGCTTTCTGTAGGTTTGTGCTTTATCTCCTCCAGATTTGGAGGTAGATGCGCCCCACTGCCTTGACCTGTATGAGTCTTGAGCCTGGTACCTGGAACCCTTAGGGCGTCTGGATTTGCCCCTTTGAGCTCTGTCTGACACAGGAAAGGACCAATTTTTTGTAGGCCAGTGTCTACTGAGTCTTGGTGGCTGCACTTGTAAGAAATCTTTAACAGTTTGCATAGACTTAGCTTAGGTTCATAGGTTAGTACTAAGCTAACTGCCCTTGTGAGCCATTTTAAGCCTAGCCAATTATCCCTTGTGAGACTCAAATCCTGCACCTTGTGTTTGTAAGGCAAACACTTTAACCATTAGGCCACCCTCCCATTTTCTTTAAAACCTCTTCTGCCTTAATACCAAACAGAGAATCATGCTGTAAAGGTGCATTTAGCAATTTAGCTTTAACATGATCAGGCAAATTTTGTTCCTTTAACCAGGCATGCCTCCTAATCACAGATCCAGTAACTGCGGCCCTGCAGGAGGCCTCTAAAGAATCAAAACCACATTGCAAAATATGCTTTCCAACGTATTCAGCTGCATGCAATAATTCATGCAATTCTTTATTTTCTGCACATTCTGAAATCAACATCATTTTCTGTTTCAGCAATCCCATAACATGTTGGTACTTAAGCATATGAAATTGACAATTTAAGGCCCTGATTGCCAAGGTTGCAGATGTATAAACCTTTTTTCCCCATCTGTCCAGTGCCTTAGAATCTCTGTCAGAGGAGGTAGGGTTTTTTGCTGTTGAGGCCTTAACTCCCTTTGGACCCTGTGAAATAGTTTCAGGATCAGCATCAGGGTTTCTAAATAAAATTTTATGTGAGTCAGGGATAGGGTTACCATATTTGGTTATACGAAAAAGAGGATGATAGATTCTTTGTCGGGACAAAAGGTCTTAAGGTCTTTCACAATACGTGAAGACCCAAAAAAAAAAAAAAAAAAAAAAAAAAAAGGGTCTTTATTCTTTAATGCAGAACATCATAAGTTCCACATTAAAGACAAGTAACTCCGTGGCGATTTTTGATTGGCCTGAAAACTTGCACAGCAGACCCTCTTCTGTTGTTGTTGTGTCTTTCGGCTTTTCCCGGTTAGGGGTCGCCACAGCGGAACTCCGGTCCACTAATGACTGGTAGCTTCTGTTTTAGTCCTGGCACACAAAACTCTTCGTGCAATGTCAGAGTTGGGTAATATTGTTTTCAACATGCCACAACTGCAGTCCATCGACCTATAACTGTGATGATGCTTAACGGCATGAAACGACAGAGTTCCTTCAGCCACTGACACTAATTCATCAATTTTTGAACCAGGTGTTACAAAAAAATTGGTGATTTTTGAGGATGAACTTTCTCCCCGAACATTTTTAACATGCTTCGGGGTACTTATGTGTGCATTCAAATCAAGTGCACCCTTATTTGCAACAGAAATAAAAATTCCACCACCACATGTCATGCATTCTGCTTCCCATTCATATCTGCCTGCACAAAAACAGGGGTACTTGGCCTTCATTGCATCCGTAAATGAACAACAATGTTTCGGCATTTTCATGAGCTAAACTTTGTTAAATTTCAAGTCTTCAAGCTGACTATGCAATTTACTTTCACTAATGATAACAGAAAAAAAAGAAAGGTGAGACAAAGGCTCAAAAATCAGGTCAGATATTAAATAATGCTTGTGTAAACTTACAAAACATGTTATTCTAGCAATTTTCTATTAGCATAAAAGTTCTGAAGGAGATGGTGAAGCATATAACAAGTCTCTAGCATTATTTAGGGACTTCAATCCTCAAGGTTTTGCCAGAAAAGAAGAAACTTTATGAGGAACAAACCACAAATGAGAAAAAAATGGACATTCTAAGAAATTCTGTGAAGTTGAGACAATGTGCTGTGTTATACTACTTCCGGAATTAGTGACAGGTACAAAAATAACCAATAATTATAACAACAATGTACTTGTGCGGCTACTGCGGCTGTATCAAATTATCCAAAACGATAATCAGATGCCAACAAACAAAATGTCAATCCACCATTTTAACTTATTATGAAAAATAGCTACGTTATCCCACTTGGAAAAAAGTTTCTTATCCAAAAAAGACCTGGTGCCTGACAACGACTACTTGTTTCATGGGAAAAACATGATCAAAGTAAAAAAATGAAAAGCAAACAAAAAGCAATCTCAAGCTTAAAGGATTACTGCACAAGTTATGGACCACAAGTGATAGACTGGCATTCTGCTTAGTTTACCGTTACGGCTAAAGCCTGCAAAGATGACTGACTGCAAGTCTATAACAAATGTAATGAGATTCTGAAAATACTGTAATCCTGTCCTTTCTTACAAATAAAATACTGTCATATGCATTTCAATACCTAAGGCTTATACGTTATCTAGTTATGTAAATATTCTCTGCATGGCATTTTCTGAATAATAGAAGCAAATTCTCCCAGAATGGGTGGCAGACAGGGAATCCACAAAGTCATTCAACAGGGCACAGAAAGGAAGAGAAACAGTAAGGGGGGGGGGGGAGTAAAGATGGAAAGGAGGTACCATCATAAGAGCACTTCTAAGGCAGATGACAGATTAGAGGAGTGAGTTGTCTCCTTCTGCCGTCCTGTAGATTCAGTACAATGTAATTTAATACTCAGAAGAGATAAGAACTGCAAAACCTGATATGATGCAGACATACAAAACAAGTAAAATAAGTAATTTAATCACAAATCATTAACAAACATCACAAAATAATGCCAAATTCTGCCAATACTGCTTTCTTACTGCAATGGACAAATTCTGCACCTCAAATAAATGTCATAAAAGTAAAAGGTTCATTACCACACGGCAAACACTCTGAGCAATCCACCTCCCCCCACCAAAAAATATTAATAATAATAAAAATGTAATCACACATCCACCTGAAACCTTACATACATATGATTAGTTACATACATATGATGCGTCACTTACATGTCCTAATTTTATGGTACCAAATGAGCATAAATAAGGAATCCATGTGCATTAGTATACATTATTATTTGCTGAATTAACACTGCACATACAAAAAGGCTTGGATATTATCATTAATATCATGAATAGTATAATGCAGGTGAACTCATTTTCTCAGCAAGTACATTCCTGCCTTTGAACCTGTTTGTTTGATCTTCATGGAAATTCTGGTGTGTTTTCTTACTGTTTTACATGTTGAATTCTCACAAAACTTTTGTTCATGTGCAGCTGTTAGTATTTGTTATATCTGACATCTTACTTTCAGTGCTTAAACTGTGCATTATTGTGCTTTTATGCATTATGTGTATAGCCTGGATTTGATGTTTCTGTCTAACGTACTTTAAGCACCCCATTTCATTTTTGCACAGATGCGGGCATGTCTTGAGATATCCAACACTGGTTGAGTGACAGCCATGCAAATGTGGCCTCTTAGTACTGGATAATACACATAAGGAACCCAGACATGCACTGTCATGCTTGAGCTTCACCAAAATCATAGTAACAATGAGAACTGCTTTTCTCAGTAATAGTGATGGACTTCATCTGTTTTCTATAATTATTTAACAATAATGCAGGTATCCAGCACAGGGGCTGCCACCATCCTGTACTCCCCCACCCCACCAGAAGAACAAGTGTGTTTTCAAACATATGTAGTACAACAAGGGAATTCATATACAATTACTGATGAAAATGCCTCTTACCATTTCTGTTGCTTTCTAATAATAATGCCTGCATCCAGCAAGATGGCTGCTGTCCCCTGAAATTCCTACCATTTTCTAATTTAAAGTAAACTTCTATGCATAACTACTGCTAAGGCCATGTGTGGAAGCATATTTTCATTTTTTACTTGGCTATGCTTAGGTTAGCCTTGTCCATCAGTCTGACATCGCAATGAAAAAAAAAAAAGAGCTATCTTCACGAAAAAGCTTTGACATGCATCTGTGTCCAACCAGCCTCACACAATGAAACAAAAAGTAGAGAAATAAGAACGCAACAGTGCCATTATTAATAGGGCTGCACTCCAATCATCATCATAGTGAAACAAAAAAGTGAAACAGTTGGAAAGAAAAGAGACTGTTATTGACAAGTTTGTTTAACTAACTGGTGTCATTTATGTATCCATTTAGCAGCTTCCTACTGAATAGAATATGTCATCTACCTTGTCCACATTAACACGGAGTGAACCAAATAAATTTGAAGGATAGGATGAAAATGAAAATAGATTCCCAATTGTAAAATGTTCTGCAACTGTCAAGTTGGACAGGTTAGAATAAAACAGATTTTCCTAAGAATAAAGTAAATGTGAAGATTCAGTTTGTGATTACTTTTAATCAAATAACTTATGTTTTTTCAAAGGAGTAGCTTAAGGAAAATGCTGAATAATTTCCATCATGTGAGCAAATTCTTGTACTGTGTAGCGGAAGGTCATTTCAGTTTAAATCAGAAATGTAGATTGCAACAGTTTGGTAGTGAACACCACATAGTTGTGTCTGGTTGTCAAAAATAAGCCACTGTTACAAAGATCAAAAATAAAATGCTCAAATTATGAGCACTTAAAAAGCCCCGTTCATACACATGTCCAGTTTCCATACACAAACATCACTCATGACAACACACGCAGCAACTCGGTGACACACACACACACACACACACACACACACACACACACACACACACACACACACACACACACACACACACAGTTATAATGACTTTCTTGGCTGAATGCATCTCAGCTGTCTCATTTTTACCAAACGAATAAAAATTAAAAAAAAAAAAAAAAAAAATCCTAGTTTTAAAGGCACTGTAACCCTCCAGGCCTCTTATCTGTCCCCGATTTTGCAGAACGTCCCCGATTTTGCCTCTTAGATTTGCTATGTCCCCCATACAATTTTTGATTTTCTGGTATGTCCCTGAGGATTACAGTTAGTCAGCAATGCCAGACATTAGAGTCTCATAATTCTTACTATTTAGACAATGCATGGTATTGCATTGTAAAGAAGATGTATGCTCATTCTCTCTCTCTTTCTCTCTCTCTGTCTTTCACTCTCTCTCACCCACACATATGTACATACTCATGCACTCATCTGTTGCTTTTTTCTTTATTTTTTGTTTTATTTTACTTTCACTGAGCAGCAAATCTGCATTTAGCAATAGTAAGAAATAGTGGCTGTTTGCTTTTTTTGGTCTGTGCTTTACAGAATCTTAGTAGACTGTTGAGAAGCAGTGTACTTGTTTTTACTGGGTGATATCTGTACATTAACACCCTGTTGGAGAATGTTTGTTCTCCAGTAAGGTAACAATGTACATTTTCACCCATTCTCTAATTCGCTATAAAGAACAGTCTGTCTGATTTTCAGGAATTTCTTTATTATAGCTATACATGTAGACACACACACACACACACACACACACACACACACACACACACACACACACACACACACACACACACATATATATATATATATATATATATATACATATATATATATATATATATATATATATATATTTGAGATGAATCTATACAACAATAACAAAACATTGCAATTTTACATGCCCTTTACAAGAAGCTGCCTTGGTGGATTTTAGGGTTGTCCAGTTAAGCATGCAGATAATAAGAAATACAAGTAACCAGTACCTGCCAAGTCTAAGGCATTCAGGACTGAAGTAGGCCTGGAAACAGAGCAGCAAGTTTAAAGGTTTTAAATGCACTTCAGTGAAAATTCAGCAACAATAAAATAAATGAGTTAAAATCTGCAACATTGCCAGACATTATAAAAGCTCTATACATTTATCGAGCAGTTGAAAGTACTTGTGCCTGTCACTGTGTGAGAAGGAAAATGCAAAATCAGTGACATTACAATATGGGTTGCAGACAGACTTACTGTAACTGTACCAAAAATATTTTCACTGTGTTCCATTTAGCAGAGAGGGCAGAACAGAAGCGGTCACACATACCTTTATTTGTGCCATCTCTCGACCTCCTTCTCTCTCACAGTGTGAGTCTCACTCCGAGTCTGACTCCGACCTGTGGCTGTGGGTCCTCCCCTCCCCGGACCCTCCTTGACACATACAGTCCTGCTTCTCTCCACGCAAACACAGTCTCGCCGCTCTCGTGACTCGCGCGAGCTCTTCCACCTTCCGCGCATGCGTGGATTCGAATTCTGAGACGGGATTGTAAAACCAGGATAAATTGCGGACGTTTTAAAAACCGCCTAGACAGGAGCACAAAAAGAGGACATGTCCAGGGAAAACCGGACGTATGGTAAGCCTAGTCGGGGACTCTGTAATATCTGTCAGGCTTACTGGGAGCCGGAGGTAAGGAGTCAGGGGTCAAGTTTGACTCTGAAAACGCATCATCCACAATGTCTAAAACAGAGGGAATGGCTAAAGGCTTGTGCTGAGGGAGAAAATGGAAATCCCTGAGCCTCTTTTTTGATTCTGAGAAGTCTTGACTCTCCCAGTGAAAATGCTCCCTCAAAGTATGCAAGGTTTCTCCAAATGAATAATCCTCAGGAGGAAATGCAGATGGAATAAACTCCTCAGCATCAGAATCCTCATAGGGAGGTATAGATAATTCCTGATCATAAGAGGAATCAGAAGAAATAGAAACCTGATCTGAAGATTCATAATCAGTGTCTTGCCTAGGCCTCTTATCTGGAGGGGGATGGGTACCCTTGATCAAGGTAATAAGGTCTTCAGCCATTTTGATCATCTGTTTTTTAGGCAGAGGCCTGTGCACGTGGCTCATGCGTCAGTTTTTTAGGTTTAGAAGTTGCTTTTGTCTTTGGTTTTGCAGCTGTCGTCGGTTTGATGTACAAATGTTGAGGTCTGAATACACCCTCAGAAGCCGGTGCCTGCTCAGTGGCTCTGGACCCATCAGACAGAGATACATCTGTCGGGCCAATATCTTGAGTATCTTGCGGCATGCCGGACTCCACATGGGTGTCTGTAGAGGCCTGTGACTCGAAGGTAGCGGGTATCAGGGGCTGCGAAGGCACCTCACTGAGTACCAGTGAACCGGCGACTGGCTTAGGAGAAGCTTCGTCGTCGGTTTTGGATCTGAACTGCCTTTCTCTGTCCTTTTCTTTGCGTTTTTTATGTACTCCGATAGTCAGATTGCTATCCGATGACATTTCTGGGTAGTTAAATCTGTTTCCAAAATACTTTGATGCAAAAATATACCAACGCTTAATAGTGCGTTGGTTAAATCTAGCACAAAACCAACAACCAGGCACGTTGTGATCAGGGCCTAGGCAAGGAATACAGTATAAATGGAAATCCTTATGAGGTATTTGCTTCCCACAAGTAATACAATTATTAACTTTTTCTGACATTGGTAAAAAGCAAGAAAACAGTTTCCCCAACGGGGTACTTAGCTTTAGTGAAGACTTCGGTTCTGAAACTCAAACTCAAATATTTCAGTAGTCGGCCGACCGGCACTTGCGAAATGCTTCTACTTTGGGCACTGCGCGGCAAGAAAGACTAAAGAAAATGGCATCGGCTGCATGTTTTATACCCCTGACGACCTGATGTCATGGAAGAGAAGACAGCAACCGACGCAGGACCCAAGACTTTGGAATTCAGGCCGAATGAGGGCAACCTGCCAGCAGATTACCCAAATGTAATGACTGCAACAGTGAAACACGAAGAACATCAAGTGCATCTCTCGGTGACTCTCCCGGGGGGGGTGGGGATAAGGGAAAAGCAGCTGCTGCATTTGGAGATGATCGGACTGGTGAAAAGATCGCAGCAAGGCCATCCCCATTTGCAGAAAATCTGTTCAGCGATTTCCTGCTTCAGAGACCACTTGTGAGGCACCAAGATTGCCTGGCTGAGTTTGTCGGCTATCACGCTGGTTGTCCCTGGGATGTGTGCTGCCACTAGAAAGTGATGGGAAGCTATCGCCCACTTCCAAACATGAATTGCCTCCCGATAAAAGGGATAAGATCTGGTTCCACCTTGCTTGTTGAGATACCATACCATAGACATGTTGTCTGACTGGATTGCTATCATCCTAAAAGGAAGAAGGTCATGAAGTGCTTGCAACGCTAGAAGCACCGCCCTCATCGCTAGGACACTGATATGCAGGTGAGCCTCGTGATCTTGCCATGTGCCTTGAACAGTCCTGCCTAGATAATGCCCCCCCTACCCTATCTGTGAGACATCCATGGTCATAGTAGCAACAGGTTGGCGAGGAAGAAATGAAGTGCCTGCCGTTAGTTGGTCGGTGAGAATCCATCAGTGGAGGTCCTTTTTGCAAGACTCTGTTAAGATGATATGGTGGGATAGAGGCAGCTGTTGAAAGGACCACTGGGATGACAGAAGCCATTGAAGAATTTGCATATGTAATCTGGCCAGAGGGACTAGCATTATGGTAGAGGCCATGGTCCCTAAGAGTTTCAGCACTGTCTTTGCCTTGACTTTTTGAAGAGGAGGTAAATGGAGAACTTGTTGTATGAGGTTCTGTGCCCTTTCTGCAGGAAGACGAGCTAACATGGCAACTGTTCCTATTTCTGTGCCTATAAAAGTCACAAATTGAGAGGGCAATAAGGCAGACTTTTCTCAATTTATAGTAATCCCCAACTGGGCACAAAGTTGGATCGTGGAATCTCTGTTTTGAAGGAGTAGATGCCTGGTGGGGGCAGTCAGGAGCCAGTCGTCCAGGTATGAAAACACTTGGAATCCTAGATGTTTCAGGTGAGCTGTCACTACTGTCATACATTTGGCAAACACCCTGGGGGTTGTGGTGAGACCAAAGGGCAGAGCACGAAACTGGTAGTGACTGGCTCCCAGCTGGAAGCGTAAGTGGCTCCTTGACAATCTGTCCATTTTTATATGGTAGTACGCATCTTGGAGGTCAATTGAGCACATTCAACAGAGGGAGTACAGACTGCAGTGTCACCATCCACAACTTGTCCTTCTTTACGGATTTGTTTAGTTTGCTGAGGTCCAAGATGGGCCTCCAGTCCCCTATATGTTTTGGCACTAAAAAGAATCTGGAGTAAGTTCTGAATCCTACCTGATCTGTGTGGACAGTTTGGATGACTCTGTTTGTGAGCAAATTTTTCACCTCTACAGTTGCTTGATCCCTGTGATTGGGTGGAACATCCAGGATATTTTTGGGAATATGAGGTGGCAGAGAAAAGAGTATGGAGTA
This sequence comes from Protopterus annectens, assembly GCF_019279795.1. Taxonomy (NCBI): domain Eukaryota; kingdom Metazoa; phylum Chordata; order Ceratodontiformes; family Protopteridae; genus Protopterus; species Protopterus annectens. The sequence continues at coordinate 714,088,437 of NC_056730.1, read as the reverse complement.
ACCTCTTGTGATAATTCTTTGTACCCGTTTGTCTCGGGTGATGCTTATCCAAGCTTTTGGATACAAAGAAATGTGACCCCCGACTGGCTCCAGAGAAGCACAGCCGGGCCCCACATCAGGAGCGCTGATAGGGACGACCTTGAAATGAATCACGGCTTCCCTGGTTTTGCGGGATGCCCCTAGGGCGATATCTACCATTTGCTCCTCCTCTGCCTCTGAAGGAGGAGTCACCCTGTGCATCTGGGAAAAATCTCTGGGACTTCTTGAACCAAAGCCAGTGTGCTGAACAGTCACAGCCCTTAAGACTAAACAACACACCTGATACACTTGTAATAGGTGACTCTATCGTCAGGCACACTGACATCCCGCTCACCAGGCTGAACAAGGAGAGGGTCACGGTGAGCAGCCTGTCGGGCGCTAGGATCCGCCACATAACACAAGCACTCAGGTCACTCCAAGGCAAGTACAAATATGACTCAGTCATTGTCCATGCTGGTGTGAATGACCTGAGACGTACCTCCCTGGACTACATGAAAAGAGACATAAAGGAGCTCTCTGAGCATGTAGCCCAGGCCAGTATGACCCTGACCTTGAGTAGCATCTTACCCTCACCAAGAATGATGCCACAATATGAGGACAAGATGATCAATTTCAACAATTGGCTTAAGTCCTGGTGTCATTCAAAGGGGATCCAATGCCTGTCAGCTTGGGATGATATGCTCGACAAGCCACGATGCTTCGCTAGGGACGGTTTGCACCTGTCACCCCTAGGCTTTCGGATATTGGCAAAGGCTCTTGCTACCCTCATAGTGCCTTTTTTAGGCAAGGCTTAAAAGACAAACCCACCTCCATAGGTATCACAAGGGATAAGAAACTAAGAGTAATGCTACTCAACGCCAGAAGTCTAAACCTCAAGATGCACGCACTCAAAACTCTCCTTAGCATGGAGAACATCGATATCTGTGCAGTAACAGAAACCTGGTTCAGGGCTCCCGAGAGCACCCCAGCACTACCAGGTTATACCTCATACCATGCTTTTCAGCCCCAAAACTTGGACCGAACCACAAAAGGAGGGGGAGTATCGATATTCATCAAAGATACCCACACCTCCAGGTTGGTGGCAAAGCACGAAACATCAGAGACTATCCATGTGCAACTAACAGTGGGTAAAACTGCCTTCCAGTTTATAGTCTGCTACAGACCACCCTCCCAAACCCAGGAACCCCACTCGGCCTTCCTGAGAACACTGGAAAATATGAAGGTCTCTCCAAACACCATTATATTGGGCGACTTCATCTACCCAAACATAGACTGGGAGCATTACTCTAGCTCCAACACCCTAGCCCAAAGGTTCCTAGAATTTATAAACTCAAATGCTATGGAACAACTTGTTACCACTCCCACAAGAGGGGAAAACATACTGGACCTGATCATCACCAACATGGGGACTCTATGCTCCAGACCAGAAGTGTATCCCTCACTGGTAAGATCAGACCATAAACTAATCTCACTGGATATTCACATCCCGACCCCACCCCTGTCCAGAAAACCACAGTGAAAACTTCTAAAGCAAATTTCACACTCCTCAAAACTGAGGTGGAATCCTTCAAAGCCCCGGCCTGTGGAAAATACGGCCCAGACCAAGAGAATCCTTTATAAACGATTCTATGAACACCTTCAGGAATGCATGGATCATGCGATCCCAAATAAAACCAAGACCCAATCCTCCAAAGGCAGACGTCCTGTCTGGTGGACCCCAGCCATAAACAAACTATACAATAGAAGGAGGAAGCTACTAAATGATAGAGCAAAATCCCAAAAAGGGAAGGCATCACTGATCAGTATTAGCAAAAACTACGGGCACTCATAAAATTGTCTAAGGCCAGCTTCGAGAGAAAAATTGCACAGGACACTAAGGATAATCACAAGGCTTTCTTTAGTTATGTTAGGAACCTGGGTGGTAATTCCCAGATATGCTCAGAATTAGTCCAAAATGACAAAAAATACACTGAACCCACAGACATTGCCAACATCCTAGCTGACAGGTTCAGCGCAAACCCCCCCTTCCCCACCAAAAGGGCAAATATCTATCCCAGCAGAGTGCTGCCCCCTGACATCTCAGATGCTCAGGTAAGAGCCGCCCTCTCCAAAGCAAAAAACACAGCATCAATGGGACCAGACGGTGTCCCGGGCTGCGTCCTACATGAACTCCAAGAAGAGCTAAACATAAACATAAAACTACTGTTCAATCTTAGCCTTACTACAGGATATGTGCCCAAAGAGTGGCGTACAGCAACAGTTGTCCCTCTCCATAAAGGTGGTGCCTCAACGGATCCTGGAAACTATCGCCCCATAAGCCTGATTAGCTTGGTCTGCAAAGCTATGGAAAGGATCATCATGGACCTCATAAATAAAGATATTGGGGACCTACAGACACTGGATCCTACCCAGTTCGGCTTTGTTAAGGGCAGATCCTGCCTCTTAAAATTTGTTGATTTCTTTGAAACAGTCACCAAGGTGATTGACGAGGGGAAGGTGGTCTACACAGCCTACCTGGACCTCGCAAAAGCCTTCGATACAATACCCCACTCGGGCATTATAGATAAGCTCACCAGCTTAAATATAGACCCCTATGTCACTAGATGGATTGCAAACTGGCTCAAGGACAGAACCCACATGGTTAGAATTGCTGGAGCCATGTCAGACTCCAAACCAGTTACAAGTGGTGTCCCACAAGGCTCAGTCCTAGGACCTCTCTTGTTCGGTATATATTTCTCGGAGATACAGGCCAACACGGAAGGACTGTGGCTGACCAAGTTCGCAGATGACTGCAAACTGGGCACCATAATCGACTCTCCAGCCGACACAAGCATCCTCCAAAAGGGCCTCATAGAAACAGACAACTGATGCCAGAGCCATGGCCTCAAGCTAAATGCCAAAAAGTATATAGTCATCCCCTTTGGCAAAAACAAAGTGCCCACAAATTACCACATAGGTGGTAATCCATTAAGTACAGAAGAAGTAATTAGGGACCTGGGGACCCAAGTTGATAGCAATCTCTCATTTGACAACCATGTGGCCAAAGTGGTTAGAAAACATTTTATATAGCCCACCTAATCATGAAGGGATTCACATCTAGATCAGGGAGGTCATCGTGCCTCTTTACTCATCCCTCATCAGGCCCATAATTGAGTACAATGCCCCTTTGGGATGTACCTTACCAGACACCTGCAGCAACTGGAAAGACCCCAAAAGTACCTCACCAAGAGGATCAAAGGGCTCAAACAGATGCCATATGCTGCCAGTTAAAGAAACTCCAGCTCTACTCAGTGGCATACCGCCTGTTCAGAGGCGATCTGTGCCTGACGTGATAAAGCCATGTCCAACCCGAATTAATGGACATGCTGCACCTAAGAAAATCCAATTCCCATCGAGCCACGCACTCAAGAGACTTGAACCTCAGCACTGAAATAAATAGGACATGCTGGAGGGACAGATTCATAACCCAGAGGCTCCCTTCACTCTGGAATAAAATCCCAGTCCAGGTTAGGCAGAGTCCTCATTGACTCTCTTCAAGAGGAATCTTGATGAGTGGATGGGTGATCGTAGGTTTACCCG